>NW_027505175.1:27500-212132 GCF_021521415.1 Bidens hawaiensis
ACACTTTTGTTATTGTTAAATAATGCTATTTAGAAAAGGTTATTAAGTAAATAATAAAAAGAAAAAAGTAAATAATAATATCTTAAAGGGACTAGTGTGTTGTCAAATCAGTCAAAATCACTATTCACATCCGTCATTTGAAATAGCGGATGTCAGGATGACATCTTCCATTTCAAATGACGGATGTTCATCAAAATTCACTTTTACACATAGGGGTAGCCTACTTTGGAATTCGTGACCTGCCAGTCAAACTGACAGATCACCAATGTTGGCATCCGCCATTTCAAATGACGGAACACGAATAAAATATTCGTGATTCGCCATTTGAAATGGCGGATCTCCTGGTTGTCGTCCACCTCACCAGACAAGATCTGACAGGCCCTACATGTTTGTTGACATCCGCCATTTGAAATGGCGGATTTTCTAATACATCTTTTCTCTCTCCTATAATCCATTTTATCCTTCATCTTCTTCCTATTTTAAAAATATTTTCGTTTATAATAGGTGTTGAGTTTTAATTGATGTTTGCCAAAAAAAAAACAATTTCCATGTTGGCACGCCACGTAAGCTGACACATCAGCTGAGTAAAATAACAAAATATTATAAACAAAGCCACGCTAGCGTCTCAGTTAACGGCGTTAGCCTTAACTTAACGAGGGAGTGATAAAAACAAATAGGTTGAAAGTTGGGAGTAATGGAAGACAAAATGAAAGTTGGGAGTGTTATCTACCAACGAGAGAAAGTTAAGAGTATTATAAACCAATAGCCCTTATATTTTTACCTAAAATAGAGGTCCTCACATATTAGTGCCACAAAATACTTATCCCGTCAATTTTCTTATCCTAAAAAGCTAAAATAGTCGTCCTGACCAATTTTGTAAACTAATCTTTGACTTTTGGAATATGTTACAAACTAGGGACGAGAGCTCAAACACACTTATAAGAAATGGGCATTCTCATAATTTTCCCTAAAAACAACTTGCCTAGCACCCTAGATTCAATCACCCAACCAAAGAGAGGGTCTATTTAGATGTTCATCATCAATCATAGTTAGAGGGTGTATGGGATTCCATATTTTGACCCTCAAATGACCTCTTAAATTTTTGAAAAGTGAAATGAGTTTGGAGTCCTTATGATGATAAAGATTCCAAAATAAGGAATCCCAAACAACGAACCAAGAGATAAGGTGTTCTAGTGCTCGAACCAAGATCAATGCGATGGTACATGGTGACTAGGGGTGGCAATGCGGTGGTGGTGCGAGATTAAGTGAGAGAAGAGGTGGTGGAAATCAAGTAGGGTTTCATGTTTGAAACAAAGTTATTGTGTGAAAACGAGGGTTGTCAAGTGTAGTGGTGAACTATGCGTGTTGGATCTATGTGCCCAAAATACAACATGTAATGATGTAGAAATTAATATATGAGAGTCACACACCAGACAACTTTATTGGATATACGTAATACGTGATTAAATGATAAATTGTGTCAAGATTAGTTATATCTATTATTTAGTGAAATAAAAGGTGAATATCTATGATGAATTGATAAATATTGATTGTCACACATGCCCTTAAGGGTCTAGACGTATGACTAACAATTAGTACAATCAATATTTATCAATTGGTTTTCATTAGTCCAATTGATACAATCATTTTCCGGCCAAAAACATTTTTCCGACAAACTTACAAATAACGTCGTTAAGATTCGTTAATCACTGACCGTTATAAACAATAATACCTTTAGTTGGGACCGACAACAACCAAGTGCTGCGTTGGGACGTGGGACTGTTATTTAAAATAACTTTTCCTTGAAAAACTTACGATTATAACTTAAATAACCAAACCTTAGTATTTGATGAATATATGATATTGAACTAGGATGACCATTGACCAAACTTGTCATTTGTGAAAGTGAAACTTGTGGAACAAGTAAGTGCAGCGTAGGTTTCCACTTTAAGAAGGAAAAATGTGTCGTCTTGTGAGAATTTTTTATGGTCCAAGGGAGAAGCATGAAGGAAATGGAGATTTGATCATTTGAGTATTAAAGCTAAATACAAATAACTATAAATTATTTCATGTCAACGCTATGGGTGACTGTATGTGTAGCATACGTAGTTTATGCTTAGAAACCTTCATATAAGATATGACTAGACGAGTGCCCGCGCGATGCAGCGGGAAATACAGGCCTTAATAATCACGTAAGATATTTTTGGGTGCTCATCATTCCATTTAAAACCGTGGATTAAGAATTCTTATTTTAAACTCAATTTAGTAGCGAAGTACAAATGAAACCGAAATCTAACCATTGTTAATCGTTTGTTTTTGTTGGGTTAGAATTTTCAACGGTTTGGTTTCAGTTTTCGATGATAAAAAACGGCTTGGCTCACGGCTTAGTTTAAACCATCAAAACCGGATCACAAACGACTATACGTAAGATGTTATTTTTTTAACTAAAAACACACTATGACAATATCATATTCAAATTAAAGAGAATTAAATGCCCGTTTTTGTGGTGCAATTTTTTTAAAAAAAATATTAACGGATGAAAAAGTTATGACTGTTTAAAAATCGTGTGAGAATTTGGGTTAAAAGTGAAATTATAAATAATATATAGTTAAAAGATGGGGGATCAAAGTTGTAACTATTATTTAAATTTCCAAATATTGATTAAAGTTGAGGGGGCATTGTTGTAAATAATTTGAAGAAATATGAAAGAACCGTTAAATTTAGTGTTAGAATGTCTACTATGCCTCTATTTAAGGTTGTACAATGTGTTTGAAAAATTGTAAATTACTTAAAATTTGGTGTTTAATTTGCCCATGGATGGTGCATTATATATAGATAGTTTGAGGTATGATTGTGTTTTCATGGTCGATCATAGTTGGGTTTTAGTTTCCGTTAGAGGTTTGAAAGGGGGGAAACAAAGAAGAGACAAATATCGTCTGGAAGGAAGAAATAACGTGCCGAAAAGGTATAAATTCCAAAGAGAAAGGAGGTAGGTCCAGGGTGTCGTGCCAAAAGAATTAACGGGAAAGTAATGCAATCCATGATCAAACTCCCGGTTCATAACAATTTGACCCAATCTATTAATATTTGTATTTTAATGTTTTTATTTTTGTTTTTCATTCATCTTCGTCTGTTACCGTTTATTATGATTTCTATACAACTTTTACCATCATCTTATTTCCTTATAAATTTTTTATTCATTTTATTGTTATTATTACCTTTTTCCTTCTATATAGGGGGTGTTTGGCCTAGCTTTTTTAGCAAAGCTTATAGCTTTTTTAGCTTTTTTTATAAAATAAGCTTCATTTGGTGATTGGTTTAGCTTTTTTAGCTTAGGCTTGTAAAAGCTTATTTGAAGATGGTTATTTAGCTTATTTGAAGAAACTTATTTGTTTAAAGGGGTAAATTACTCATTTGTCTTCAAATGGTGATGGATTAATAATATTGAAGTAACTTATTACTATAACAAATTAAAAATTATGGATTTAACAACGCATTAAGATGTATAATCAAGTTGTAGAATATAAGCTAATCCAAACACTTAAAAAAAGCTTATCAAATGATATAAAATAAGCTATAAGCTTCAAAAATATATAAACATAAGCACAAAAATATAAGCTAAGCCAAACACCCCCATAGTACAATAGTACATACACAACAAGCATAAATCCCAACAAAAAATAAATTTAAAAGACGTTACCCATCAATAACAAAAGTGACCTTTCCCCATCACAATTGCAATAACAGAAGTATCACACATTCAATTAGGCACCTCATATCTAGGCTTTTTAAAAAGCTCATGACTCAAGGCTCGCTTAAATCTCGCTAAAAATTGAAAAAAATTAGTCCAAAGTAAGCTCATTTATAAATGAGCCTAGCTCGAGCTGGCTTGGTCTATAAACAAGCCGAGGTCAAGTCACAAGCAATCCCGTTAGTAACTTGTTGACTCGTTTAACTTAGACCCAAATTATAGGGTGTATAAGTTATAACTCAGCCCCGTCTATAAATAAGCCCATAAAGTACACTTTTCTAAAATACTAAATTTTTGTTTAACGTCAAGCCATATGTTGGCTCGAGCCTTCTACAACCAAACTTACTCAAATTTCAGCTCATTAAGCATAAACAGGCCATTATGGTTGGCCCGAGATGGTACTTAATTAGCACAATACCAAATAAAATTAAATATAAAATAAATTGAAAAATTAAAACGGGGTTTGCAGTTTACCCCAACTCGCACCGTTGAGGTTTCAAAGCGTACATAAAAATGATACACAACCCGACCAGGATCAACATCCAATAAATGATAATGCCAGAAATGATAGCAGTCAAGGCATCTCACACAATCATCATTTATTCATGTTTCATTAGTCAAATTAACAATCAAATGTAAATAAACAACAACAACAATGTAAAAATATAAGAATAGAAAAATATTAACATAAATAAAAATCAACCTGTCATGCCATAGCGAAGTAAACAACGCCATTTGGCATCCTAAAGACGAATCACACCTTATTACCAACTTCTTCCTCCTCTTCTGCTATCGCTCAAATAGTCAACCGTCATGAAAAGGCAGGCGGGTCACTGAGATCAGAACTCACGTCCATTTTTGTGCACACATATATGAAATGAGAATCAGGATCTTCTAGAACATAATCAGCCGGAAGCATTCCCTCCTCGGTGGTTGGAACAGGTGATAACTGTGATTTAGGAGATGACGTGGAGCCTGGCGGCTTTTGGAAACCAGGCCTGGCTGCAGCAGACACCAGTTTTAGTACCAATATTAAGTACTAGAATAAACGGGTTGGGTAAAAAATGTTTGGGTAAATAAACATTTATGATTAATTATGTGTTAGATATCATTAGAAATAGATACTATTCATTCAAATATCAGTGAGACCATCGTATGGATTTCAATAACTGTAATGAAATTTAAAACACTTTAGGTGTTATAAAGCTAATAAAATAAATCATAATGTACAGACCTTTTCTATGATAACAAGATGCACTAAATACATGAATTAGAAGTAATATAGTAGGTTACGATCATCTAATATTTTGTCATCTTTAAAGGAAAAACAGAAATTACTAAAATGCCCCCCCCCCCTCTCTCCAAATATATAATTTATAATAACTATTATTATAAAATATATGAAAAAATAACTCAATAATATAGATTAGAAATAAAAATTAAAAATAATATATGTATAAAAATATAATATAACTGTATATACAAAAATTAATAATTAATAAACAAACCAAGCTCGAGTTTGAAAAATTACTAACTAGTCAAGCTCAAGCTTAAGAAATATACCAAGCCAGAGCTCAAGCTCTTGTGAGTTAAATAAGCCGAGCTCGAGCGCAGACGAGCACGGGTTTGGCTTGGCTTGTATACAGCCGTATTCAATACACAGCCTATTTTAGGTATCAAATTGCATAAACCACGTAAAGACTTGTACCTATTGCTTTAACAGTAATAACATAACTGCCTTTTTTTCAATCTCCCACAATATCAGGACAGCCCAACGAACAAGTGCTTATACGGTTCTCTACTAAAAGTTGGTTTTGTATTTAAAGCACCCCTATATAGATGTGTGTGTATTTGTATTAAACCAAGAAATGAAGAAAGTAGACTGATACAGTCATACACATATAAGTTGTAACCAATAATAAATTAACACCAAGGCAAGAATTCAGTTTAAGTTTACTCAAATTTCAGCTAAAAGCTACTACTTATTACCAAGAAAATATACACACATAATCACCCCTTAAATCTTAATGTTAACTAATAACATAAAGAATATAACTGAGAGAGAAAAAAGAAGTAAAAGCATGTGTATATACAATGAAATAGACAGATAAGTTAAGAAATAACTTACGTATGATGTACAGGTCTATTTTCCAATTGTAAACTGGGCGGTTTATATGAGGCATCCTGACCGTTGGATCACCATAGGTAATCTGCATTAATGGTATCTATATATGAGTTCATTAAAGGAGATATAAATGAACAGATTCATTGTTATACCAACATATAGACCCCTCCAGGTTTAAGAACCCTGCAAATGAAAGAACACATGTTATGATTATAACTTGCAATGACGTATAGAATATAATATTTATGGTTCTTTAGATTAGACAGCAGAAGACCTCAACCTGCTCACTTCCCCAAGCATTTGAGACGCGCTAATTGGAGCATCAGTTCCACACTTCAAAAGCAAAAGAAGTTAAAGAAATTGGAACACATGGAGAAAAACAATACTTACATATACACACGCATGTATAGTTAACACATGTCTGGTTTGTTCATTTATGTCCGTTTAAGTTGTTTCATTTATGTCCGTTTAAGTAGTTTCATTTATGTTCGTTAGTTTACGTTTGCTTAAGTTCGCTTGTTAACGTTCGCTAAACCGTTAATATGTTCATTTAAAATTTTTGGGTCATTACAATTTAGTCTAGTCTTAACAACTTTTTAATCCCAACACATTACTTCTAAATCGTTTAGCTCAGTCATTATCGTTTGTTTATGTTCGTGGACCGTTCATTTATATTGTTCATGGACGTGCATAAGTGAACACAAAGATGCTCATTTTCATAACAAACAAACACGTACAAAAAAAACCCGTTCATTTAATTGTCCGTGTTCAATCGTTTGTTCAGCTAATGTTAAACAAACAAACACAAACATTACATATATTGAAAATAAGCATAGCTTACCATAAGTGAGTCAAGAGTTCCTAAAACCCGCAGATCGGAAACCATGCAAAGAGAGCAGAAAAAGATTATTAGTATAGAAAACAGAAACACCACGAAACAATCAAAATCAGCATGAAAACTGAAGTCAACATATTCAAGATTCAGGATTCCATTTAAAAGGATGTCAAGACAAGACAAAATATACCAAAAGTCTGTTTAAATTTAAAATAACAATATTTAAACCATTGAATCTGTACCTTTATCAATTACACTATCAAATGTATCGTCCAGAAAAAATCCCATATCCCGAACATCCATCTGCAAGTCTTTGAATATGATAAGGATAGCTTTAGACTTAATTTACTACAAAGTATTGAATATTAATATAATAAACAATATAAAAGTAACTGGTTTGTAGAAAGGATACATTTTAATTGAGGGACATGTTCATATTTGCGTCTCATCATCTCAATAGCAACACATGAAATGTCAACATTCATAATGTCTCCATACCCGTCTTTAATCATGTCCTCTGACATAACTGCCAACAAATGCACACACAAAAAGGATGAATTGACATGTATATTGTATGCAACATAATTGTTGACCGAACACAAAGCAGCAGTATATATACAAATGTTTGAAAGGGGAAAAATATCAACAGGAATATGTCATAACTCAATGAACCCTAGAATCCTAGACCTTAAATCTATGGGACAATTGCATATCTCCCCTTCCAAACCCACCTTAATTGCGTATTTACCCAAACCAAAAATTGAATGGCATATTTTCCCCTCCGGACCTCTTTAATTGTATACAGTATATTTACCCAACCCAAAAATTTAATTGCATATTTCCCCATCCTTAATTGAAAATTTTACCCATTTTGGTTTATCATATAAAAATATTTTTACTTCATTAACCAAAAATAACTTGATCTATCATATATAGTAAACATGTATAGATTTAGAGTTAAAACATCATATATAGTTAACCAAAAGACCACATTTTTTAACTAACATCAACAATCACAACACTTGATCTATCAGTTCTAAGCATGTTCCGTGGATATCTAAATTGGCAATAATATCTAAGTTGCAGTCAAACAAACTGATGTTGCTAGTACTGTTACACAGCCAACTATGTGACCCATCCATTTCACTCATTAGAGAGTTTAACAGTGGTTACCATATCATTTACCATGTTCTTAAGTTGACTGTAAGTCTGCAACTATTACAAACTTGACAATCAATAGGGACCTTAATGAAGGTTTGTGCCTCTATTAGCATCAGAATCACATTCTTTAGCAAATAATTTCAATACAGATTTGTCAGGTTACGCACAGATCATACTGTTCTGTAAATAGGAAACATATCGGGCCAAAACGAATCACAAAATTAGTAGACATAAGATCCTAAATGTTACAAATTACTAGTATGTTACTATACATACCATGTTCTTTGTCATTTTCCGCATAAAAGGAAGAAACCAAATACTGCATATTATCTATTAGGGAAAATGACCATAATGCCCATTTGACCAAGAAATTCCAAATATCTCCATTCTAAAACCGTGACTTGCCACTTTTTAATTATTAATTTGACAATTTTTAGAGCCAACCATATTCTTCCTCATGTCCTAATACAAAGGTTTTCCTTTCCTAATTCCTTTTTCTTAAAACTTCATGAGCCGGTAGTTACTACAAACTGAGCCAATATACAACTAGCTTCTGCCAATATAAAACCAGCTTCCGCTGATAAAAAACCAGCTTCCGACAATATAAAACTAGCTTCCAACGATACAAAACGAGCTTCCACCAATACATAACTAGCTTCCGACAATATAAAACTAGCTTCCGACAAGATAAAACTAGCTTCCGACAATATAAAACCAGCTTCCGACAATATAAAACCAGCTTCTGCTGATATAAAACTAGTCTCCGACAATATAAAACCAGCTTCCGCTGATATAAAACTAGCTTCCGACATATAAAACTAGCTTCCGCCGATAATAAAGCCAGCGTCTGCCAATATAAGATTAGCTTCCGCTTCCGCCATAATAAAACCAGCTTTTAGCGACTCGCTGGTATAACAACACGTGTCAGAATTTGGTTGGCTCTACAAACTGCCGGATTAACAATTAAAAAGTGACTGCTGTAGAAACTCTTAGTCAAATTAAGCCTAAATTCAGCTATTGTTCAAATTTTGCACTAAACCTTTGTCAATTAGAACTACACTACACAAATTGTTCTCAAATCGTACGGAAATGAAGCTAATTGTGAAGGAAAAGTAGCATACCGGCATTGCCACAACCAACCATAAGGATTCTGGACGAGGTCGGGACGTATTTCCGAACGAACGGACGTAAGGCGTTGTACCGCTGGTACCAATCGAACGAACCGACTGAAGCCTCCTGAATGTACCGAGCGTCCCAGTATACTGAGTCGCCGTAGTTGTACGTGTTGCATGCCGACTCATCGCTGAACATCGGAACCAATACGCTGCCGGAGGACAAGTGTTTAATTGTGTGGTGGTTAGGGTTTGGGCGGTGGTGGTGGTAGTTTGGATTTTGGTTTAGGTGGTTGGTTACTCCAAAGAGTTATTGGAAATACGTGTTGTACGATATGGAGGAAAAGTTGTACCTTGGTTTGTAGTTAGTTGATAGATAATAATAACTAACTAGTATTTCGAATCCCGTGTTTCGGGGGTTGCGAAACCATAGCCAAAGCTCATAAAAAATGGCAGAGTAACTAATGACATAATAAATGACAAAGCAAAGGGTTGTGAACCATAGCCAAAGCTCATAACAAATGACAAAGCAACAAATGACAGCAACAAATGACAAAAGTAATTAGAAGTTACAGCTCATAACAAATGACAAAAGTAATTAGAAGTTTATGTAACGTCTCTTCAACTAAAAGAATATAAGGAAAGATATTTTTGAAAAGAAAACAATTTTGTTAGAAATATGTTTCAAGAATTTAACTTCTTTAAATTTGGGGTTTTCAGATTTTAAAAGGGTTTATTTTGTTGATAGAAGCAAAGCAATGATACAATACAAAGAAAAGAAAAAATAAAAAGGGAAATAATGATGGAGGCTCATATACAAAATTTCTCATTACCATTGTGAACAAACAAAGTATGACTCATCGTCACGAAGGCTGCAACCAAGGTTGCTGACCACCATCATCACCGATTAAAATAGACAAATAAACCGAAACTTGCCACGCTATGATCAGATATCACAATCTAGTTCCCAAACAAACTCAAAACTGAACAGTCCGACATACATAAGTAAACCTTCCACAATACTTCCTTAAATACATATATTTGGTTTGGATTAAGGGCTAAGAACCTTCATTAGACTGAAACATAAAAAGTCCAACAGTCCATGTCACATTCTAGTAACATGGGTATAATTCCATATTTTGTCACACACATCCTTATCCAAATATTTCACATGTTTCCAAACACCTCCACAACTCCAACAATCATAAGAACAATGTACAATGATGTTGAAAGTAAACATTTTTACGTTTACATGACGGTCGAAGCTTATGATACCATCGTTGCTTCAACTAATGCCATAATCTTCATCTAATGTAGCGATATATTAAGTGATGGGTATAGGCATTTCATCGAGAAGCTCATGAGCACAACGACGTCATCAGCATCATGTAAACGCAAAAAACAAAGTCACAAAAACCCATATGGCAACATGAGACAACCGGGCCGCCGACACGACACCACCGCCACCTGAACCAAAAGTCGCCGGTCTCACCACCGCCGTAGCCAAGAGTTTACAAAATCGAACACGGAGACAGAATAATCGGAGCCACAAAGTGGCACATCACCATCAAACTTCGGTGGCCGGTGATCTCGCAAACAATAGAGAGAAAGAAACCTATGACGATAACCACCGGTGTCCGCCGAAGTTTTTTTTTTTTGATTTCCCACGTCGGGAACGAAGATGAGGAAGCGGCGGTGGTTCGTCGACGGGGTTAAAGAAAGAGCCAGCAGTTATATCTGAGAGACAGAATGTGTCGCTCGTAGTAGTTCCGCCACCGCCAAGAACGCCCAGAAATGGCGCCGGCAATGGCAGGGCAACACCTTCTCTCTGCAAAGTACACAACATGAAATGGCGGATCGTAGTAGGCGTAGGTGAAGGAGGTGCGAAATCAAATGCGTGTGATGGGTACCATAACCGGAACGGTGCTTTCTTGAAGAGGGAGAGAGAGGATGGGGGCGGTGTGAAATTGACAGGATGTCGATATATTTGTCCCTCGTCTTTGTATAAATGAGACACGTGGATTGGAACAGAGGACGCGTGGCTGGATTCTTTAGTTAGAGGTTCGTAACCTGGGAAGTAGGACAATAGTTGCAACCATTTTAGCACAAAGTACAAATAATAAGTGCAATGTTACAACAAAAGCAACCTACCGTACATGTTAAGAAGTTCAAATAATAATAATAATTAGTTGTTTGCAATTTAGTGGCTTCTAGGCAAGTGGTAGTTGATTGATAATCGATTGGATGGCAAATTTTGTTAGAATTATGTATATATTTTTTCTTTTTAATTTTATCGTTACCTCGTTGTTGATTAGCTATTATTGGTTAGGTCATGTTCTACGGGTCACTCTCGATCATTCTTTGTCATTCGTTATATAATGTCATCTCAACTTTTACTCCATCGTCTAACAACATCACTTAACTCGTGCTATAGTTATACTATATTCTTCACTATTCCGTTTATAATATTACTTAAAACAAAAAAAATTGAAAAAAAAAAGAAAAAATTATTGGAGGGTTTGGAAAACGATCCACATGAGGATGGACATATGCAACCACCCACCCCCCTCCCCGGTCACTAGTGACCAGTGAAGGGGTGGTATGGTGTTCCAATAGTGTCACGTGCGTAAACTCAGCACCGTGAGCCATACCTCATGGCCTTACCAGTTACTCGTGAGGTTTATGGCACTTGTAATGTGGTGTGTGTCAGCCACAAACGCTGGCATGGTTCGAGTGTGGCTTAAATATTGAGGAGCGATATGTGATTTCACTAAATGTGTTCATGGTCACTAGAAACCACGTGTAGTAAAAGGTGTGGAATTTATTTATATTATTTTTTTGCTAGTTTTAGAATATCATGGACCATCTTATGTCTTTTAACAGCTAATAACTTTTTTTAGGTCAAACATGTTATGTTAAAGACTTAAAACCGTTATATAAGGCTTATGACTAATATTGTTGACCATGGACCTTTTGTTTCTTGTTGTAACACCCACATTTTGTAAACCCTTTATTGATATACTATTTTTGAAGATGACCTCGTTTTTTTTTTCCTTAATTCATATACATGGTGAAAGACTATAAAGAGTCTTAGTTCAAAGTCGAAGCTTCAAATTCTCAGTTAGCTAGAACTAAACATGGTTCAAAAGTTTCATAGGTTGATACACACGTAGCAAAACAATGCATGAAAATACTTTGATCCATTATTAACATGGGGTGTGTTGACACCAATAGACATTAAAAACAATAAATAATGGAATCTCAAATATCGACCAAAAATAAACATTTCTAAATCATCAATTTATTTATTAAAGGGAGGTGGTGGTGAGTAACAGAGGTGGATCTGAGAATGATAACGGAAACAGTGGTTAAGGGGATGTGAGTTTAGCGGCAAAGGTGTTGATGATGATAGATTAAAGTGGTGTCGGCAGTAGGATAGTGGTGATGGTTGTAGGTACCTTCGGTTAAGTGTAGAGTGATGTATAGGGGGGGGTGGAGGGTGGCCGGAGTTGTGATTATAGTAGCTAGAGTTAGGTTTTCTTAGAGAGAAAGTGGAAGAAGACAACATGTGAGGAAGAAAATAAAAGCTGGACTTCCTTGTCAGCATCACCATATGCCAACTAAGTTAAAAAAAAGCCACGTCACATGCCAACTCAGTTAAAAAAAGCCACGTCAGAATCACCACCACCAATAACGATGTTAGTGGTCTGTTAGTGAGGGAGTGACAAAAACATATAGTGTGAAAGTTGAAAGTGATGTGAAACAAGTGATGTGACACAAATCAAAAGTTGGGAGTGATATCGACTAACTGGTAAAAGTTGGGAGCATTAAAAACCAATATCTCTTAAAAAAATTCCAATAAATCCAATTCATATTAGAGGTGGGCAAATATAAAGGTTAACCGACCCGACCCAAAAATTGAACCGAAACCAAACTGGTTTGAAACCGATTATGTAGAAACCGGTTTGGAACCGATTGAAACCTCAGGTTCAAAACTGATTTGTAACTTTCTCCACCAAATCCGGTTAACCAAAACAGGGCAAAAACCGAACCATAACCGATCATAAACCTATTTAACTTTTGTTGATCAAAACGAACATGCTTCAATTTAAACCGGTTTTGAGTTTTAAACAAGTTTACACACATCTAATTCATATAAACGAGAATATTTAGCACCATGTTTTCATAATAATAACACGTGGCAAGTGGTAATTGGGTAGCATGACGTACTACCGCTACTGTTATAAACGGCCACCATGACCTACCGAAGAAAGTCAGTCAGAAACAACAGAGACGCCTACGACGCCGATCCGATCACACCGCAATCGGGTCTCCAAATCCCCAAATCACACAAAATCAAAACCCTAACCCTAAAACCCCAAATTATCTTCCAATTCATCACCAATCCAATCCAAAATGACTTCATCCGCGTGCAAAAAGTACGTAGACCGATCCGCACTGGTGGCATTTGCTCCCGACGCGCCGTTCTTTGCCGCCGGAACTATGGCCGGAGCGGTGGACTTGTCGTTCAGTTCGTCTGCTAATCTCGAACTGTTTAAGCTCGATTTTGACTCGGATGATCGTGAGTTAGTGTTCTCTGGTGCCATACCTAATTCCGAGCCGTTTAATCGGTTGGCTTGGGGGAAGAGTATTGGTTCGGACGAGTTTTCCCTTGGTTTAGTTGCTGGTGGACTTGTGGATGGGAATATCGGTGTTTGGAACCCTAGGGTTCTCATGAGGTATGGTGCTGTTAGTTGCTTAATTACGTAATTTGTTATAGCTGATTTGAAAAATGTTGAATGATTTGGTTGGTTACTTGTAGCTCAAGCTACTTCAGTTTCATGAAACTGTATAATAATAATATTTGTAAGGCGGTGTGTTTGTTGTGGTTTAATTAGCAAATGCTAGTTAAAGCGGCGAGACAGTAGCTAGTCGCTCTATTAATTTAGCGTTGTGGGTTAACTAGCCACTACCCCATTAGAATAGTAAGTGAAGGGAAAATTCCCAAAATGCCCGAGAGTATACCAAAACGTCCCTTTTTTTTCTTTTTTAAAGATTCCCTTTTCATCCCTAGCAAAACTCGTTGGCTCGGCCAAATTGATATCCACGCCGACGAGTTTATGAGCCAAATGCCAATAAAATCCAGCCACGTGTTCGCAAATCCGTCTATTCCGGCATGTTTTGTGTCCTAGCAAAACCAAACCCTATATAAGAATAATAAAAAAAGAAAGTGGTAAAGGGGAGTGTGGTGGATTTTTTTTACTGGTTCACACAATTAATTCCGTGAACACTTGAACCAAAGTTGAGGTGCAGACATTTGGGCGTTATTGTGTTACTGCCTTGCACCATCACGCCACTTTGGCACCGACATTTGTTTTAGGTGGGGTGGTGTTCATGGCGTCACTCTGCCTATGTGGCAAGGATGGCACCCCTATAACGCTCCACAACACACAGCCTAATGTCATGACACGTTTTTTTATGGAAACCTCTTTCATTTAAGGAAACTTGGTCAGAATTAAGAACTTTAGATCATTCATAACATGTTCTTATTTTTGGTTACTTGTAGCTCAAGCTATTTCACTTCCAGATAGCTGTATGAACTATGAACAATATTTAGCATATTATGACACATTTTATATGGAAACCTGTACAATTTGTGAATTTTTGATATTAATAGACAGTTGACAGTGTTCTATTTGAGTGAATTAAAATCTTTAGATCATCTATATTATGTTCTTATATTAATGGAAGACTTATTGTAATTCTTTTGATTGGTGTTAGTTCTAAAGAAGGTGAAAGTGCTTTTGTTCAACAATTATCAAGACATAAAGGACCTGTGAGTTTCAATTTTTTACATCTGCAAATTGTTCTTGTATTCATGCAATTTAATTTAGAGTGCTGGTTTCATTTTGCAATAATATTTGTTTTTCTAGGTCCGAGGATTGGATTTTTGTACCCTTTCACCAAACCATCTTGCATCAGGTGCTGAAGAAGGTGAAATTTGTATATGGGATTTGACTAAACCAACAGAGGCGACACATTTTCCTCCTCTCAAGGTAACCGTTGTTTACTACGTTTGCGTGGCTAAAATTTGACTTGCATTTCATATGGCGATTCCTTAGTAATATCTTGATATGTAACCGAATAGATCTATGATTTGTTCTTTTTGAACTGTTCACCAATAAAATATATTTTGACCATATAGTCTAAACTAGATCACAAGAAAGTTACTATTTACTTATGAGCGGCTAACCTGATCCTCACACTAAATGACTAAAGCTATAATACATGCTTTGAAAGGCACTCAAAGGATGCATGTCAGTCACTGCTTAGTGAACTGCTTTGTATATCATCTTGAGAGATGAAGGGTAACTGCATATGGTTGTTATTAGGTCTAGCAAATTGGGCTGGTTGGGCGGGTTTGGGTCAGAACGAGTTTAGGTAGATATGGGTTCTGAGCAAAATGAGTTTAGGCAAAACAGGTCATTTTAATAAACATCAATTTGGTTCAGGTCAAAACGGGTTGGGCCAAAATGGAGTTGGGTTGAAATGAGTAGTTTTAGAAAACAGAGTACCATAATAGGTTCATCAACTACATTTTCTCATAGTGGCTTGTGCTGGTGGTGGGGGGACGACTACGAGGCGGTATTGGAGGTGGAGGAGTTGGTGGACAATGGAAGCGCGGCGGTGGCAGTGGAGTAGTGGTGGAGGTGGCGGTGTTACAGTGACGGGTCGGCGGTGGTGTTGACGGCGGCAAAGGCAGTGCGGCGGCGATGGCAACGGCATTGGGGACGATGGACAACGAGTAGGTGGTGAAGGCAAACAATGGTTATGGATGTTGCTAACCCCTTTTAAGTTAACAAGTGTTATGATAGTAATCCGTTTTGACACGTCTAATTTAAGTATCTTATCCATTTTGACACATTGACTAATTGAAGTATCCCCAAACCCCACCTGTTGACTGATTTGAGATGACTCAAATGAACCCATATACAATTTATATTTGTCCAATTCAACTCATTCTTTGAAGAATGGTTCATGATTACTATCTATAGTTGTTTACTTGTTTTCATAGACTGATGCTTTATATAACATGTGTTTATGATGATATGACTTACCCAACACGTGGATTGTGAATTTGATACCCTGCTCTGTTGAATTGGTGTCTTCACGTCTTTAATAGCTACATATAATGGTATATATGTTCATGTGTAATTGAGTGCCCATTTAACGCTTAAAACTCATTTTATTAAAAAAACATGAGCTGTTTTACAGAAGTTTTTAAGTGAATTTATAAAATATTTATGTTTGTATGAAACAGCTTTAGGGTTTTAAGCAACATACTTCAAGTACCCTTTATTTATAATCTTTCTTGAATGCATTTGAGTGTGTGCGTGTCCGTGATGTTGATTTGAATGGATGATACTGTTCTATGAAAAATCTGTCTAGTGTTGATCTTGGTTCTTAAACTTTTGGAGCTTTGATATTTGTTTAACATTGGTGTGGTTGATCTACACTTGCGTCATGAATCGATCATAGTCATAGATAGTTGAAATATGTTGGATATTAGATGTGGTCTGTAAAAGATACTTGATTAAGTTATATGATAACTGTGAGTACAATAGAGGGGGAATCCTCAATATAAGAAACAAATCAGAAATCTAGACAGGGCTAAAGACAAATAGACCCTAATAATAAATTAGTGATAATAAACCCTAATTATAATTAAAACGGTCGATTTGCGGTCATCCCTGTACCTCGACCTTGTGTTCTGTGTTAATTGAATTTGCAATAAAGGATTGTTGTTGACCCACGGCGTCATTATGTATGGACCACAAAACTTCTGCCATGTTTTATCTTTGTTTTGGATAATCTTGAATATGCTTTTTGCACTTTAAGACACACGGAAGAGTATATTATGAAGATATGATTATTTGCACTTTGCAGTTACGAGTTAGCATTGAAGTCGCATGTTTATAACTTTTATAATGATCGAAAGACACAAATTTCAATGTGTGAACATGTATGCAACAAACTGCATTGTGCTATGAGCAGAGCACCAAATTCAAGAGTGCTTATGTGTTTATTTACTGTGCCAGTTCAATAATTTATTTAAATCAGAGTTATATGCATTTGCATGCTGGTTCAGTAACTTATCACAAAGTTGGTTGTTTTACTTTAGTTCATGTCCATCCTCCGTTTATTGTTGACATTCAGTAATCCTGTTTCTGCAGGGCAGTGAATCTTCGATTCATGGTGAAATTTCATTTTTATCGTGGAATAAGAAGGTCCAGCCTATTTTAGCATCTACTTCTTTTCATGGAGCAACTTGTACGGGCCAAAATCACCAGATTATTTTTAAACTATTCCAATTTATTTATGTTTATGGTTATATGGTTTTCTTTGTTTGCGGTTTCAGTGGTTTGGGATCTTAGAAAGCAAAAGCCAATTATAAGGTAACTTAAGTTGGCATGATGAATTTGCAAAAATAAAGTCATGAATGTGTAACTAACTTTGCTTGATTTTATGATTTAAAGTTTCTCAGATTCAGTTCAAAGAAGATGCTCGGTTTTGCAATGGCATCCTGATTTTGCCACTCAACTTATTGTTGCTTCTGATGATGACAATTCACCCTCTTTAAGGGTAATTTATCATTGTCATTATCCCTTTGTTTATTTGTAAATGAATGACAGTTTTTTGTTGGTTAGTTACTTTCATTTTTGGCATGCAGATATGGGATATGCGAAACACAATGACACCATTGCGAGAGTTATCAGGCCATACTAAAGGTATACTGGTTATCATTTATCTTTCAGCATGTTTATACTTGCAACTGTTTATAAAATACACAATTTTTAAAGCCCCTTTTTCGTATGCCAGGTGTTGTTGCCATGGAATGGTGTCCTCATGATAGCACCTATTTGTTGACATGTGCGAAAGATAACCGCACTATATGCTGGGACACCAATTCCGCTGAGGTGTGTAGATCCTTTTCCAGTTTCATAACTGATTGGTTCGTTTAACTTCAACCGAACAAATGATCGAATACGGAAAATTAGACGAATAAGGGTTCGCAGTTCGCTAAGAAAATTGGTTCGTGCATCTTTGTTCATTGATATTATAAATGAACGGTTCATAAACATAAGTGAGTGAACATAGATGAACGAATACAACTGAGTTAAAACCAGTTAAAACTAAGTAATGTGAAAAACAATGTGTTGGGCCTAAAAACATATTAAAACTAGACTAAGTTATATTGGCCCAAAGTAATTTAAATGAATATATTAATGAGTGTAAACTAAGGAACTGTAAATGAATTAACAAGAAGTGTCAATGTTCCTATGTTTTGAAATAAACGAACTTGCTGTTGAATGGTTCATGAAGGTTCGGTTCTTTAGGCCTTATATTGTGGTTTTCTGAGGTCTAAACTGTTGGTATTATTTCAACTTTGCAGATTGTATCTGAACTGCCAGCTGGCACCAATTGGAATTTTGATGTCCACTGGTATCCAAAATTACCTGGGGTTATATCAGCATCTTCATTTGATGGAAAAATTGGTATTTATAACATTGAGGTTCGATATATTGCTCTTAATAACGCCGTAATGTTGCACCATTGTTGTTTAACGTTATGGGTTTTTATTATTTTGTATAGGCTTGTGCTCGATATGGTGTCAGTGAGGGTCACTTTGGCTCAGGTAACACTTTTATTATCATTATCGTTATTATATAATAACTATTGCTATTATAATAATTATTGCTATTATTGGTTTATGTGTAGCACCTTTAAAAGCACCAAAATGGTATCAACGCAAAGGTGGAGTTTGTTTTGGTTTTGGTGGCAAACTTGTTTGTTTTCACACAACTAATGGGGCTTCAGAGGTAATTCTATTGGCTTCTTGTATATATTTATATTTTTGTAATTCATTTTAATAATGTTTCAGGTTAATGTGCATGATTTGGTCAATGAACATAATATAGCAAGTAATTCATCTGAATTTGAAGCTGCAATATGTAGTGGTGACCGATCTTTATTGAGACTTCTGTGTGACCAAAAAACTCAAGAATCCAAGTATGTATATTCTCGATTTCTCGTTAATCACATCTAGTTCATTCATTTTAAGCTAACTTAATTTAATCGTTCACCTCGTTAATCACTACCACTAGGGGTGCTAAAAAACCGAAAAATCCTGAAAACCGACTCATATTCGTAACTGGAAACAACCGAACCGGATTGTGAATTTGGTTTTCAGGTCCACAAATCTTGCTTATTCGGATAACTGGACTGAATAAATCGGTTGGGTGAGACACATTTATAATTTGGTTTGGTTTCGGTTAGGGACGAAATCTTTTAAGAATTTAATAAATTGAATCAAATAAACCGATATTCGAACCGATGAATGTTCCTAGAACTCATCATCGTCATCGTCATCGTAATCAATATATCCCACCAATAGCAAAGCTATGGTAGGTTTTGAGGAGGGTAAGATGTAGACAGCCTTACCTCTACCCTATAGGAATAGAGAGGCTGCTTCCGGTGAAACCCCCGGCTCAGTAGTTTTGCATCAAGCCTTGGACATAAGGCACATAACACTCAACCATTGGGACACCCGCCGATTGGTGCTTTTACCTTTGTCTTTCGGCCATCAACGCCACCACATGATGCCTGATTAACCTTCCGCCACTTTTGACGTTATTTTCACGAAATTAGTAAAATCATGTCAAAGTTAGTGCAGTTTCACTTTTGCCCACCCGAGGGCCCACATATATACATTATATGCGTGCACCGCAACCAGGGCGATTAATGGGTCGCATTTGCAGGTTGGTGGGTCGAACTCAATATGAACCTGAAATTTTTACTCGAACATGATACCAACCAGAAAATCATGTCGCACACATGAACCTGAACACGGAACGTGTATTCACGGGTTTGCACAAACAAGATATGTTTTACCCGAAAAAAGAATTTTTTTTTTGTTTTTTCTTTATGCGAATTGTATCTTAAACAGTCTTAATATACGTATTGTTTTTACTTTTGAAGCAATTAAGTTTTAAGTATGCCAATTTATATTCAAGCCACAAAATTTTGGCATAAAAACACCCAAATAGTTTAAGCTATTACATAAACACATTTTAGAAAAAATTATAATGATGGGTTAAAGGAGTCAGCCTGTGAATCCTCTGGGTTCGACACAAACACGGCCCGTTTGGTTAAACGTGTTTGGTGGTTTGACCTGAAACTAACACGAATCCATTTAGATTTTAGACAACCCAAATCTGCAAATTTCATGTTATATGAAACGGGTTAAATGGATCGGCCCGTGAACTCGCCAGCTTCTACACGAACACGGCCCGTTTAGCTAAACTTGACCCGAACTCGTTTAGACTGAATCCAAACCTGCGAATTTCGTATTATCTGAAATGGGTCAACCTGTAAATCCGTTGGATTCGGCACGAATACAGTTCATTTAGCTCAACGTGTTTGCAGAATCGACCAAATCTTGTTTAGACTAAACTCAAACCTGCAAATTTTGTGTTATTTGAAACAGATCTGAAGATGACAAAGAAACATGGGGACTCTTGAAGGTTATGTTTGAAGATGACGGAACTGCACGAACAAAACTTTTGCACCACCTCGGTTTCAGTTTACCTGCAGAAGAACAAAACAATGTTTCAATACTAGACAATCTCACTGAGGAGATAAATTCTTTAAACTTTGACAAAGTTAGTGAAAGTAAAGTTATGGAGGCAAAACCGACACTCAACAACCATCTAACATCTGATAATGGGGAAGATTTCTTTAACAGTTTACCGAGTCCTCAAGCAGTCACACCTGTGTCAACTTCCAATATTACTTTTGCTATTGAAGAGTCGGTTCCAGTTGTTGAAAATTTGAATACGAAAGAAAATGATCTAGAAGATGAAATTGTTGATAATGCGTTTGATGATGTGATTCAACGCGCGTTAGTTGTTGGGGATTATAAGGAAGCGACTGCACAGTGCATAGCTGCTAATAAGATGGCGGATGCATTAGTTATTGCACAAGTTGGTGGTGATTCCCTGTGGGTGACCACTCGGGATCATTATCTCAAAACTAGTACTTCTCCTTACTTGAAGGTATGTTTTTCTTCCCTCTTGTTTTGTTTTGTTTTAGGGTTAATACCATAAAAAACTAGGCCTATAAATGAACCGTTTGTTCATGTACGTTCACGAACCTTCGTTTATGTTTGTTTATTTACGTTGTTCTTTTATGCTCGTTTATATATTTGTTCATTCGTTTAAGTATTCATTCAAATTTATGTATTACTAAAATTAACTTATAATCTATTTGATTTTGATATTTAAAACTTGTTTAGATATATTTGTTTAATTTTGAAATGTTTGATGTAATGATGATGGTGTTTTGTATTAAATATGGATGTTCACGCTGACTTTTAACTCACGTTGGTCATGTTCGTTTGTGTTTGTTTATGTGCGTTTATTTTCGTTAATCGTTGGCTTAGAATATTATCGAGCGAACACAATCCAAGACGAGCATGTTCATTTTCTTAACGAACGAACACAAACAAGAAAGTCCATTTATTGTTTTGTATTCGTTCGTTTGATGGTTAAAGTTAAATGAACGAACACAAACATGCCTCTTTCTGTTCGTTTACAGGCCTATAAAAACCAACTTAGGAGTTAACTAGTATTATTTTATTTCCTTTTCAAATTTATGTGCATCTTAAACACGTTAGGGAATACAAAAAGTAGTTTGTTTTTTTTTGCGTATTTTTTTCAAGTTGAGGGATATTAAATCCTTAATATCAAAATTATATCTGAGCAACTTTTTCATGAAAAGTAAGAAAGTATATTGGTTTTTATGGTATTAACATTTACTCGTTTATCTTAATGTTGTTTTTTCAGTTTTTTATTTTTATGATTTCCTGACTCACAGATTGTTGCTGCAATGGTAAATAGTGACCTTGTTAGTTTAGTGAATACCAGGCCCCTGAAATCTTGGAAAGAGACTCTTGCTCTCCTCTGCACTGTAAGTCGCGTAAATTATAAAAAAATATTTTTATAATTTTCATGTCAAATTGCACTTACATGTGTATTAAAAATCAATTACTGATAACTATTTTGGGATTTAATGACAGTTTGCACAGGGTGATGAATGGACTGTACTATGTGATAATCTCGCTTCTAGACTTGTAACTGCTGGTAATTTATTAGCAGCTGCTCTTTGTTACATATGTTCTGGGAATATTGATAAAGTTGTAGAAATCTGGTCAAAGAAGGTTACAGTTGACCATGAGGGGAAATCCTATGTTGACCTACTTCAGGTATGTAAACAAAGTTAAAGTCAAAGTCAAACAAACATGTAATCTTTATTTTTGGGGAAAATCTAATATACCCCTCAAAAAATGGTATAACACCATATTACCTGACAAAAAAATCATGATACCAATTATACCCATTTTCGAATTTATGACGTTTATACCCTTCCTTAAACCTTCATCAAGATATGATAATTGGAGTGTAAGGAGAAAGAAGAGGGTACAATTGTCACACCGTAAATTATATTTAATGAAATGGGATATGGGTAGATATGAAACTTTAAGTAATTTGAATGGGTGCATTTGATATTAAATATTTATGCGAAATTTGAGGGGTAGGCCTGTAAACGAACTGAATGAACATGAAAGAAGCATTATTCGAACAAACGATCGAACAGGAGCACTTAATGAATGGAGTTTTTTTGTTTGTGTTTGTTCGTTAAGAAAAGGAACATATCTGTGTTCGTTCGTTTGTTAACAATATAAACAAACGGTCCATGAACTTAAAAGAACACAAAAGAACGAGCATAGATGAGTGAACATAATTGAGCGAACAACATTTGAAAAGTTAACGAGAACATCAATCTGTTTGGCTAAAAATTACCAACTAAACTACATTACAATTGGTGATTTTTAATTTTATAAAACTAGACTAGTTGTAATGGATCTTAATGAATATATAAGCGAACGAACTTAAACAAACGTAAACTGATGAACATCAATGAACATAAACAAGCATGCACTGACAAGAATGAACGAACATGACATGTGCTCATGTTCGTTCATTGAGTTTAAATGAACAAAAAATGGTGGTCATGTTTGTCCGTTAATCAATAAACGAACATAAACAACTTCCTGCGTTCGGTTCGTTTACAGAGGCCTATTGAGGGGTATGTAAAATCGCCCTTTCTTTTTGGTGCATTACTAACTGTTTATTATTTGTGTTAAGGAATTAATGGAGAAAACAATGGTACTTGCTTTAGCAACTGGCCAAAACAAATTCAGTGCTTCTTTATGCAAACTTGTTGAAAAGTATGCTGAAATATTAGCAAGCCAAGGGCGTTTATCAACCGCGATGGAATATTTGAAGTTAATAGGAACCGATGGTCTGTCTCTTGAACTTTCCATCTTAAAAGACCGGATTGCCCTCTCATCTGAACCGGGTATGCGCCATGTCAACGATTATTAAAATATGGATCTTCACAATTTTTAAGAGTTTTATTTCTGAACGTTTAGTAAGACTTTACCATGCAACAACATATAATAATGTTCTCCTTTTCTTTTCTTTTTTTATAGAGAAAACCGCAACCGTGTCTGCAGATTATGGTTATTCTCAAACACATACAGATGTGTACCAACATATGAATTCAGTTGTGGAGCCCCATCAAAATTATTATCAGGTATTTTATGTTCTTATCTTGTTATAACTTCCCACTGCTGTAGATGGAGCCTGAAACCTTCACTATAAGGGGATTATTATAGATTAGCCAATCATATCATTAGTTCTGGAAGTTCTTGATAAGATGGTGTAGAGGTGTGCGTGGTCGTTTTTGTGCTCAAACTGAACCAAAAACCGAAACTTCCGATTTTTGGTTTTGGCAATGGCTATTGATTTTTACACATCTGCACCTAAAATTTTTGGGCTACACCATTTATTAATTTCTAATAAATTCTTTAAAGTTGGTTTTTCTGGTTTGTTTTTCTTTTAGATGGCAAAACTGAACCGAAAAATCGGTTTTTCACAATACATAAAACCAAACTGTCGGATTTAATTGAAATTATGTTATATTTATGGGTTCTTTTTTTTTCTAGGAAACCTATCAGCAGCAATCTGTTCTGTCTTACGATAACCATCATCAACAGCCACAACGAGGCATGTTTGTTCCATCCCCTGCAGTTCCCGGTCCAACTGTACGTAATGTATTCAAGCTATTAATAAAATAAATAGCATGAATTTGATGATTCCGCTAGGGTTTATTATTTATTTACATTCGGATTTAATTGAAATTATGTTTTATAGATGGGTTTGTATTTTTTTTCCAGGAAAACTATCAACAACAACAATCTGTTCCGTCTTACAATAACCATCATCAACTGCCACAACGGAGCATGTTTGTTCCATCACCTGCAGTTCCTTGTCCAACTGTATGCAATTTATTTAAGCCGTTAACAAAATAAATAGCATAAATTTTCTGATTTCACTAGGGTTCACTATTTATTTACATTCGAATTTAATTGAAAGTATGTTTTGTTGATTGGTTCCTTTTTTTTCCAGGAAAACTATCAACAACAATCTGTTCCATCTTACAACAACCATCATCAACAGCCACAAAGGAGCATGTTTGTTCCATCACCTGCAGTTCCTGGTCCAACTGTACGTAAATTGTGAAATTCTGATGATGTTCTCTCTCGAATTAACATCTATTCTGCATTCTTGTAGTTGGGCTTTAATCAACCTCCGGTTACAACTCAAACAGCTACAAGACCCTTTGTTCCCGTGACACCACCAGCACTGAGAAACGTTGACCAATACCAGCAAGTCAACACTTTGGGTTCTCACTTAAATTCTGTATGTGTATTTATTTTTTGACCTGTTTGTGATAAAACATAGCCCAAATTGATCCATTTTGCATGATTCTGACTGTCTATCTTTTACCAGACTCAGTTGAATGGTAATTCCAACTATCAAGGTGGACCACCCGGGCCTGGCCTAATGGCGAATGTTACAGGCCCAAAGTTACCAGCTAATGTGGCGCCTGCATCTCCTGTAAGAGGTTTTATGCCCGTCAATAGTAATAATGCAGTAATGCGAGGAACTGCATCAGGTGGTCAAATCCAACAACCCAACCCCGTTACAGAGTCTCCTCCGCCAACAGTGCAGACTGCTGACGTGTCAAATGTCCCTGGTATATCATTTTCTCATTCCTGATACGGGTGTTCATCGGTTTGAATTTTTTATGTCGAAACTGAAAACCAGACCAAACTAAATTCAGGAAGTTCAAAACTGAGCCAAAAATTGAATTTAAATTCATTTTGGTTTCAACCGAATACATTTATTTTTTATATTGTTATTAGATTGTGTTTGGGCTAGATAACCATTGTTTGTTTGATATTCGGTTTATATGGCTCGAAGCGAATTCAGATTTTTAAAACTGAACCTTAAAAACCCAATTTGGTTTCAACTGAAATTAGAACTGGAAACCAAGAACTTGTCATCAGTTTTGACTGAACCGATTATGCAATTCGGTTTAGTTTTAAACTGTTTCTGTTCGGTTTAAGTTTGAAGTTTTTTTTTTGGTCGAAACCAAAAACCGAGCTGAAACAGAGTTCAAAAAGTTCGAAACTGAACTAGAATTGAATTCAGGAAGGTCAAAATAAAATTAAAAACCTAACTCGATCAATTTTCAGTTTTTGACCACACAAGTCATAAACCAAATAATTGACCTTTTTATTTTTAATCTGTTTTAAAAATTTACCATTATTTGTTATTGGATTGGGCTGGGTTAAATAAGATTGTGCTAAAGTTGTAATTTGATTGGGCTAAATCACAAAACTTAAATGACCATTTTCTGATACAGTTTATTCGGACCAAAAACCCAATTTGATTTCAACCGAAAACCAAATATGTAATTAGGTTCGGTTTTGTTCTTGGGTTAAGACTTTAGTCGGTTTGAACTCAAATAATGAACTCCCCTAATCCCTAACGTGGTTTTCATTTGGAATAATATAAAGCGCGCGCACACACACACACACCATGGTTTGATATAGCAATGAACTTTGTATTGTATTGTGTACCAGCTCAGCAAAAACCGGTTATTGGAACGCTGACTAGACTCTTCAACGAGACGTCAGAAGCCCTGGGAGGTTCACGCGCGGTTCCAGCTAAGAAACGGGAAATTGATGACAATTCAAAGAAAATAGGTGCTTTATTTGCTAAACTAAACAATAACGACATCTCCATAAACGCTTCTGAAAAGCTTATTCAGCTCTGTCAAGCTTTGGACCAGGGTGACTTCCCTGCAGCTCTCAAAATCCAGGTATCGTTTTGTTTCATAACATATAATGGAGGACCTTATATACTCCGTATAATTGTTGAGTAGTACTGGGGATTGTGAACAAGTCTAATTAGGAAATGGTTCAAACAAATAATAGAGGGACCTAAAATGTAATTGTTGAGTAGTATGGGGGTTATTGTGAACAAATCCAATTGTACTTAAAAAAGTCTTTTGGTGTAACAGGTAAAATACGCAAGGCCGTCTCAAGAGGATTTAAATACCTCGGCTGAGCCGAAATTAAAAGGCTCGTAGGCCATGACGAGTAACGAAATATATAAGCTAATTTTTTAAACGACGAATAGCATAACTGTTGGCCGCTATTTATTTTATTTTTTATTTGATTTTTAGATTGGGCCCAATAACTTTAACTTGATTAAATGGATTTCGGATGAAAAAAAGTTTTGGGCCCAATAATTATAAGATGATCAAAGATCCAATCATATTTTATAAGGTTCATATTTTTAATCTATATAAAGTGTCGGCCTCCTATTATTACGGGCCTTGGCCGACTGTCCGGTTCGCACACCCTCTGGGGCGGCCGTGTAAAATAGTAAAAAAATTAACTATAAAGGAAACGGTTCAAATAGGTTGAAACTGTGTGACCGTTTTTACAGGTTGATCTTACGACTAGTGACTGGGACGAGTGCAGCTTCTGGTTAGCAACGCTCAAAAGAATGATCAAGATCAGGCAGAATGCAAGATGAACGAGTGACTAATTGTTGAACAAGGTTTTGTTTTTCTTTTTATAATATAAGATTTTCCGAATTTTTAAAGCGGTTAAAAGAAGTTAGATAACAGGGTTTTGTTGGTGTTTTTGCCCTTTATTGTGTGAAATAGATTTGGTATTCTTGACTAGCTTTCTTAGCTTATTTTTCTTTTGTACTTGTTTACTCACCTTGAACTTAAATCTGATATTAGAGTTGATACCATAAACACTAGAGATATACCAAATGAACAACTCTCTTAGTTTACATTTATGGTTAATTTTATTAAATATTCTTAAATTTTATATATAAAAAGAAAACTTATTTTAAACCAGTTTCATTTTTCGTCTCGACATTTTGTTAGTCTCATGTCCTCCCCATCTCCATTTTCTTGAATTTGTACTCGATAAAATTAGAGTTAACACACATGAACCCTCGTTAAAAAGACGGTTGGGATGTTTTCTAATGAACTTAATTAGTTGATATTGTTAAAAAAGACTTCTTGACAAGTGCTTATTTTACGAAAGAAAATAAAAATCTTTCAACTCGTAAACATATTAAGAATTACAAACGTGTATAATTATAACCAATCTCTTATGATAAAACACATGAGCAATCATTTCACTATTACATGTCATTATATTATATTATACTATATAGATAAAAGTCAAAGATTGGTGTCGCATTTAATTAAGTTTTAAACAGTTTAAATAATTACAATATATGTATTTTTTTTAATTAAATCTGTCTAAACACTTATCTTCTCTTTTAATTGTATACTGTTTTGTTATGAAATTTAATTTTATATTTCCTATAATTGCTCTTATTTTTTAAAATTTGATATCTATGCTTTTGTTCAAAAATATCAGGAATACATGTGTCTAATATTAAACAATGTGATGTTTATATCATTGCTACCTTTCTCTCTACTAGAAATACAATGTTTCTTACTTTCTTTTGGCATTTGTCCATGCATTCTTCATGGGTGTTCATGGTGGATATCCTCGAACAAATATATATTTAACCACAAAGATCTCATCTAACATGCACTAAACATAGAAGATCCTTGTTACATGCGGCACGTGAAGCTAGATAGTCATCTTTAACACTCCAAATTGCATTCCAAACTTTCTATGCTCTTACAATCATATAGGAGGTAGGGGGAGGGAGCAATGACTATTATGACCAAAATAGGGAAACTTACAAGCAATATCGCGTTGATATTAATTGTAAATATATGATAACTATGCTATTGGGGATTTGGGATTTTACTTGGCAACTAAATTGGAAGTTATGAGTATCACTGGTCCATTCGATTTGGCCTATTGTTAGCCAATGGTGTAACATCTGTCCCGTTTATGCATTCTTCTTGAGAGATATTATGAACAACCATATTTTTGTCAGCGAAAGTAAGAGAAAAAAGAAAACTTTCCAAGCGCTCTGGATGATTTGTTGGTCTATCTGAAAGGAGCGTAATTACAAGATTTTCAACCATAAACGCGTTTCGATTAATAAAACCATCGAATACATTACGGAGTTTGGCTAGTTGTCGCTGAATAATAAATTATGTCATTGTTTAGACCGGAAGAGTGTTGTAGTTTGACGTTGGTTGAGGCGTAATCAGATTTTTGTTCTATTTTGAGTTTCTATCTTCTTACTAGTGTCTTATTTTTCGTGAATACAATGCCGAACAGTAAATGTGCACAAATTGGGTTTCTCTAATACCGGTTAAGGGTATGGAACCGGAATCGGGTATGACCGGGCATTGTCTTTTAAAACTATAACCTATGCATCGGGTTCGGGTCGGGTATAGAACTGGGTATTTGAATACCGTATTCCAGGCATTGAAATAACCCTATTTTCAAGGTTTTCCGGGTATTATTATTTGGGTATATTCTAGCATTCCCAACCCATCCCCTAAATTTCTGTGTGGAAAGTTCGTAAATTTTAATGTGAGGTTTTGAGTGGTGAGTGTAAATTATAGGGTGGAGAGAGAAAATGTAGTGATTTTTTTATAAATTTGGGAAAACTTTGTTTGTCCCTATTTATTTTTTAATATTTGTTGAATTGATTGTGGGTAGAAGAGAAAAAAACTGTAATGATAAAGGTATAAAAAATATTATTTAATTGAACATGAGAGAGAATTTTAGTGTTTTATAGTGTAGTTATAGAAATGGAGATGAGGAACAGACTGGGAATACCCTTAGCCAATTAGGTTTTTTAAGGGGCTATACTTTTTGAAGTATTTTTCAGGTATTTTTCATGTCCGGTTCGTTATTCAGTTTTATTTTTGAACCTCTACCGAACTACACAAAACCATTGGGCCTACCAGAATCCATTGATATTTAAAATTCCCATAGAGGCATTATATAAAAAACTTTAATGGGCCCATAAAATTATAAACGTGAACAAGTTACAACTTTGATAGTGGTAACAGTAAAACCCTTATTCACTTTTCTTTTTTTATTATGGCGAATAATAATAATAAGCGTGCTAGAAGAGTTTTGGATGATCCAGGCAAGTTTATAAATATGTCACAAATTGTATTAACCACTCATCTTTGTTTTGTATATATGATGATGAGTTAATTAATTAATTAATGTTTGATTGCTTAATTATGATAATATATATATAGCTTCAGAAGAATCAGATATGCATGTTTACAAACAGCCAACAATGTATGATAACTTGTTAAAGATGCTTGCTTCAGCTAATCAATCAGCTGCTCATGCTTATAACAAGAGGTAATCATAATTAATATGCTAATTGTAGGGATATTGTGAAAAAAACAAACAAACAAACTTTCGGTTTGGTTTTGGTTTTGGTTTTGGTTTTGCATGTAACAAAAGTCAAAAAAACCAAACCGACCCGAATTTGCAGATTTTCAATTTTAAGTAATTTTAAGAATTCAATAAATATACTAACATATATATTTTAGCCCAAATGTATAGTAATCAAATAATTATTAACTAACAAAATTATTTGGGGCCAATTTTTCAAGCACATATGGCAAACCTGAAAAAACCAAAACCAAACTGTTTCCAAAAACTTAAAACCGAAAGTTTGGTATTAGCCCAAACAAAACTGTGGCGTGACGGATTTAGAAGAAAAATTCAGGGTATCCTAAAGTTTTTTTTGGACCTAGGGGCCCGAATACATAAAACGAAGAAGAAAAAAATTTGCACTGATTTTGCACTTTTCCTTGAAAGAAATTGAGGGGTATCCTGAACCCCACCCCCCCACCCTCCCCCCCAAAAAAAAAAAACTATATCCGCCCGTAAAGCCATGCACAACTCTAACTAATTGTTTGAATTTAAAGATTTGAGCTTACAAAATTTAAGTTTTGTTAATTGTGTGCACTATGTGCAGACAACGTGGAGATGAAGATGAGGAAAATGATTTTAAGTTTTTTTGAAGAAGATGAGGATGGTAAGAAGCACATAATGTACCTTTTGTAAATCCAAGTTATCCAACTTCGTGCTTTAAATGTTTTTATTCTGATAATTAGTGTCTGAAAACCAATATGCGAGTGACGATGTGGACCAAAATGATACACAAGGCGAAGCCTTAGAAGAACACATTGAAGATGATGAACATGAAGATGAGGAGGATGATGATGTGGCATCTGATATGGTTGGAGAAAGTTCAAGGTATTATGATATTTTCGTGTTTCTTATTTATTAACACCGACAAGAAGAATTAAACAGACGACGTATATAATGAATTTTTGCACTAAAGGCTATTATTATCTTCATGCAGTTCGTTCTCCGATCACCTGGAGTACAAATTAACAAAAGAAGAGATTAAAAATCTTTCAACCAAAAAATGGAAATATAAATGTGGAGTTGATGCAGCTAACTGCAAGTGGGTAGCAACAAAAGAGCTGAATCTAGAGGTATTGTTGACCATTATGCAACATTTATAACTGAAGGTTTTTTTTTTTTTTTTTAAATCTGTGCTACAATTTGCAGGATTCTTACACGAATTCTCCTTATGGTCTAAATACGAAGTTATATGACCATTGGTTGAATAATTACAAGGCATCCGGAGGACACGATCTTCATTCATCAAGACAGAGATCATTCTTCTCTCTTTGTAAGTGACTCATTTTTTGTTAATTATAATAACTTCAAGTTTAACTTTCCATCTACTTATTTTAATAGGTAACACATATCGGGATATATTGCTCCACAACAAAAAGCCATTTTATAATAAAGGACGGGAAGAAGACTCGAATATCATGGATGCCTACTTGTTACACTCGGTGTGTACATTTCGTTTATTCGTTTATTTTACTATCACAGTGTCATAAATAACAGTTGTTTTGTAAAAACTTGAAGGGTGATTAAGGTTTTTATTAATGCAGCTAAATCACATATTTAAAACAAGAAATTTTGTAACAAAGAATGACAAAGTGTTAGCAAAACTTAATGAGTCAAAGGGTGCAGAAGTTTTGACCAGTGAGAAGTTTCTTGATCACGGATATACTCGTCCGAAGGTAAACTAATATTTAAAAAAAATCAATATTTTTATTTTTCACTAATATATCATTTTTAGGTAATTATTATTGTAATCAATTTCAGGTTTTGATATTATTGCCATATGCAAGCATTGCATACAGAGTAATTACTAAACTGATTCAGTTGACTCCTGAAGGGCATAAGGTACATTTTGATTTTACCAAAGAATAACTTTTGACATGTTAAAAGAAAGATTTTTGATTTTTATTTTGATTTCAACAGGTTAATGTGGACTGCATTGATCGATTCGCTGGTCAATTTGGCGGCGAAGATCGTATTCCTGATTCATGGAAAAAGTCAAAGCCGTTAGACTTTCAGACACTTTTTGGAGGGAAAAATAATGATTGTTTCATGATTGGCATCAAGTTTACCAAGTATTTGTACTCAAGTTAACATTTTCATTTGCATAATGTTTATATTGGACCGTCGGTTAGGAAAAGACCATTATGCCCTTTTATAGTGGTTTAATCTTTTGATTATCTTGTGTATTTTGTAGGAAGACCATAAAGTTGTACAGTGATTTTTATACTTCAGACATAATTGTTGCATCTCCTCTCGGTTTGATCAAAGTGAGTATATGAATACTATTAATCATGTACATATATATAACATATACATACATATGTAAAATGTGAGTATGTGTTTTTTTTTCTAGAAAATTGAAGATGCTCAAGCAGAAAAGGAAAAAGATGTTGATTATTTGTCTTCTATTGAGGTAATTCCATTTTTTTCACATGGTAAAAAACACACAAGCTCGCACATTTGTTTTTTTTGCTTATTACCTGTTAAGCTGCTAATATAAGGAATTGTTGTGAACAGGTGCTGATTATTGATCATGCAGATTTGTTAACAATGCAGGTAAACTGTCCAAAATGAATTTCTGTATAATTAATCATTATTTTTTTATTGAAATCTTAAACATCACTTGTGCAGAATTGGTCCTTTACGGAGGCTGTTGTTGAGCAGTTGAATCGTATACCATCAAAGCAGCATGGAACTGATATAATGCGCGTACGACCATGGTATATTCTGTTAAGTCTGTTTTGTGTTTCGCATGAACTTTTATTGAGAAATATCTTTTATCGTGCATATTATAATACACGATTGGATTTTAAGTATATTTTCAGTGTCTTTTCTTAATTGTCTCCATGCATAGGTATCTTGATGGACATGCTCGGTTCTATCGACAAACAATTATTTTAGGGTCTTATGTAAATCGAGGTAAGATCCTATTTTTCTTTTGTTTGTTTACTATATTGAAGTTAATTAATAAAAATCTAGCATGCATAATTGAGGGTTGCTATTATTTTTATTATAAAACATTTAGGACTTCATATATGCAGTTTTATTTATTTATTTATTTATGCATTTCTTCTATATATGATATAATGATGGTAACTTGTTTTGCATTATCTTTCTTTTACCAGATATTGAAATTTTGTTTAACAACCAATGTCTCAACTATGAAGGAAAGGTGAGAATATTTTATTTATATTTGCTGTGTAAATAGAATAAAAATAAGAAATAAAGACAAATTTGCAGGTGAAATTGTTGCATGAACATAAAGGTGTTCTTCCAAAGGTTTTGCTTCAAGTAAGGCAGGTCTGTAATTTCAAAAATATCATATCCTTTGAACTGTAATCGCTACACATTAGTATTATTATCTGTTTATTTTGACTTTACGTACAGATTTACGAGCGTATTGACACCGAATCAATAGAAGATGAGCATGAGGCCCGCCTTGATTACTTCAAGAAAAAGGTATCATTTTTCATTTTCTATATCAGCCTATGGGATAGTAATCACAATAAGTTTTTCATGTTTGATGTTGTAGGTCTTCCCAGAAATAAAAGATTCTGTTCAGGTAACATGTTGATATTCTGATTTTTACCCGTTTTCATATGAATGGGTCGACCCAGGTCATGTTTTAAAAGGTTAAAATAGGAAAAAGTTAGCTTTAAAGGAAACATGTTAAATGTCTCCAAAATTTTAATTTACCAAAGTACTATAATTTATATGATATATGTTTTAAAAGGTTAAAATAGGAAATATTAGTTAAGTTATTTAGCTTTGTAAACTATAAATGATTTGCTTGACGCAGGGCGGGATTATGATATTTATAAGTTCTTACTTTGAGTTTGTTCGCGTAAGGAACTTTTTGAAGTCACAAGATGCATCCATGTGTCAGATTTGCGAGTGAGTTACTATGTTTAACTAAACTATTTGTAATTTGTTTTTGAATATCGTTTTTTGATCTTTTTCGACTCTTTAGGAACACAGAAGATCCTGATATTACTCGTTCACGAGCCTGGTTCTTTCAAGGACAAAAGAAGATCATGTTGTACACTGAGAGGGCCCACTTCCACCGCCGATTCAAGGTAAGTTGAACCCGTTTGACCCGTTTTCTTTCTAGTCAATTCTTTTTGTGTCAACTGGTTTGATCCGTTTCAGCACACTCTTAAGTACAAGTTATTATACGTGTTACTTAAGTGTTTTACTAAAACAGATTCGCGGGATTCAGAATTTGATAATGTATTCTCTTCCTGAGCGGAAAGAGTTCTACCCCGAGGCAGGCTATTCTAACTCTAGTTTTCCATTATTTTACATAAATTATTTATTTATTTATTTATTTATTTATTTTTTGTATCATATTAATTATAAATGTTATTGTGTTATTTCAGATTGTTAATATGCTTGAAGGATCACATAGCATGAACTGCACCGTGCTCTTCTCTCGCTTTGATCTTTTCCAGGTAACCATTAGTATTTTCGTTGACTTTTGACCAATATGGAAAAACGGGCGGGTCTTGGTCACGGGCAAACTTTCTTTGGTATGGGTCAAATCGTGCTCACTTAAAACACTTTTTGTTCAAATTATAAGATTCTTGGTGAATAAAATATTATTAGAGCAAGATGGACTTACCACATGGACCATTCGTGTAATTAACTATAAGATATAATTAGAGCTCTTATGCATTGTAAATACTGTGGCTTTTGACCCGTTTGATTTGTTTCTTTTTAAGCTAGTTATATTTTGGTGCAATTATTTTGACCTGTTAGCAACAAGATCCATTAACGTGTACTGACAATTTTTTTTACTTGTACCTTTATTCAGTTGGAGAGAATTGTCGGTACCACCCCGGCTCAACGGATGGTGACATCTGATAAGCGTATTTTTACTTTTTGTTATGATCATCAATGAAATTGTAACTATAAACTTGCATACGGCTTTTGATTTTTGTCAGAGTAATAGGTTTATACTTTGAATTAAGTTTTGTGGTCACTTGAAGTTGTGGTTTGGTATGTAACATATTTGTGACTGTGGATAGATTGAATCTAGTATGTAACATGAACCAATAAAGAAGTTTATATCCTCATTAAGATGATCAGATGAAGCAATAGTTACGAAATCTGAAACGACATTTTGAAGGAGATTCCGTAATGTTGTTGTTCATTGTGTTGTTCGTGATAATCTTAATGATGCCGGTACATATTTTAAGGGTTTTGAACTTTTGATGTGACATGATATTTCAAAGTGTAGATTATTCGTTTTCATTTCATTAAAGTATGTATTATATGAAGGTATTCAAGATACTTTTCGAAGTCTACTATATTTTCACGGTATTATACGATATTCATTGGTTCTGAGTTTATTTGTCTCGATCAAAAGAGCTTGCATCTACTCTTTCATGTAAATTTACACTTGATGGTAATAACTAACTAATGTTTATAGTTATGTGTTATGTTGGCATTTATAGATGATCAAATCATATTATATTCAAGTTAAGAGTTACTAGATAACCAAATGTTTATAGTTGTTCAAGCAAATAAGGGATTCAAGAACGATAGCTTAAGTTAAAGACGAATATTATACATAAGTTGTTCAACATAGTATTTAAAGGAACAATACATTTACCATTTAAGTAATTATGGTAGGTGCAGATAATTAACCCCATTATCTTAAAAGTTTCACAATGTACACCATTTTACACGATATATAATAACGTGACATGATATTCACAACGTATCCATTGGTTTATATAACTAATAAAATGTCTAATATGAATTTTGTTTAACATCTTTTGACAGAAAGTGTAACACCCACTTCTTATATATCTTGTTAAAGGTTATCTAACTATATAGAAAACAATTATCAACCTCTATGTGCATTGGGTCTTGTATTTAGTGATTTGTTAAGTTTTTGGTTAACATCACACATCTTTTGTCCATTGACGTTAATAAATTAATCTATAGTATATATAATACATTAAATAAGGGTAAATTAAGACACTTATTGTTAAGTAATTTACAACACTTAAAGCATAAGGTACATGTATTAGTAAGGGTAAATATGTTTTTTAAACACAATCTATTCAACTTACAAGTTTGGTCCATCATTTTTAACCATATTATGTTTTTAATTTAACTTGTACACTAACTTCTCACCCATGATTTTTAAACGACTATAGCCTTTTCATACGCTAATATTTTTATAAACAAATTGCATCATAAAAACGAGCATTTTATTCTCTTTAATTTGAATGTAATATTGTTGTAATTTTTTTTTTCATTTTAAATAAATTAATATGTTACGTATGGGTGTTTAGTGTCGGTTTTGATGGTTTTTAAGTTAAACTTGTGAGTCCAACCGTTAATACTGGTTTTTTGTCGTCCAAAACCAAACTCAACCATTGAAAATTGAAACCGAATCGTTACTAACGCCCTGGTTCTGGTTTGGTTTCACAGTTTAAACTTTAATAATAAATTTAATTTAAAATAATTAATAATGTAAATGTACCGTCAATGTTAACTAAAAACCAACATAATATGATACTTGAGATGATCATAAATAAAAAATGATAATTTTAGCCACATAAATGGTAAATATTAATGGAAGATTTAGGACGTGAAATAATAACAACAAATATTACAAAAGAAATCATACTGCAATTAGGTTAATTAACAGTCTTTTCTGGTTTCATATGGTCGGTTGCCGATATAAACCGTGAACCAATCGTTCACTACGTTTTGAAAATTTTGAAACCGACCAACAAACCGAAAGTAAAAAAGAAAAAGGAAAAAGAAGTCAAACCAATGACCGATTTAAACGATTTCAAGGTTTTAACCGAACCATAAACACTTATATTTGTACGTGATTAATAGGTTCAAACACCCGCTGCATCGTGCGGACACCCGTCTAGTTAATTAATTATATATATTATTGTTCCCAATGTAGGTAACTGCTATATGGGTGTATTTGAACCGTTGGATCATGGTGAGATGAAATCCTGGCCGTAATAAGTATGAGAAAAGCTTCTGTAAGGGGAAGTTAGCAGCAGTTGTTCATTTTCTTCAACTCCTTCATCATATCGCTCCATCTCCGCCGGTGAGTTAGAGAAAACAATAACTGACACATATATATTATGTGAAATTGAGGGACTAAAGTTGTAAGTTAATGTAAAAAGAAAGAAATATGTAAAGACTTAATTACCCTTAATTTCTATATTTATTTTTTATGTATTATGTGTTGTGAGTTGGATACCTCTTAAAAAATTAAAATATAACATGCTTTATGTATAGGATAGATAAAGATTAAGCATTAACCACCACTCTTTTCTCCATTCACACATTTTAATAAAAAAAACACAGGGCCTCCTCACTCTTTTCTTCTCCTTCTCCGCCGTCATTTGCTATGTATTTGCCACCAGCTTCCAGATTCATGGCGCCGATTACTCCAACGTTGCCGGCGAGAAGAATTGTTTCAGTTCTTTGCATTTCAAGTTTTATTAAATTTTGAGTTTTGCTTACAAATGAATTGAAGGTATGGAGTTGGAGTTCCAGCCATGGCCCATACATGTAACTTATGTTCTTGCGGCAAAGAGAAATTACAAAGGTAAGAATCAGTAACATTTTATTTTTTGCACAGTAGTCTTGTATTAGTTCCTTTAACCATATTTCAGATCTGGTTGTGCTTTAATTTCTGTATCTCCTCTACGTTTCTTTCTTCATATAATGCTTTAAACTTTATTTTTTTGTGGTAAGACGAGCTACATTTATAATTTAATTTATGTTAGTTCAGTCACATCTTATATTAGATTCATACATTCACATTTAACAGTTATTTTGTTCAAATAGCAGCTGGTTTTTCAAACTATATGACTCAAAGGTCCACATTTTACCTTGTGTGGAGGATGCTAACACAAATAGAAATATCCATCATCACACCATTTGCAAAATATGAGTTAGGAGCAACATATCTTGATTCTTGGCATACCTAGGTTACTTACAATATAATTTTAAAAGTTAATTTGGTTAGGTTAAGTCGGTTAATTTGGTTATTTTCTCACTTGTGGTTTTATCTTTTGATTTGATGATTGAGAGTAGGGATGAGATCGGGACCGTACCGGTATCCACCGATCCCGGTCCTGAAAATCGCGATTCTTGGTACCGAGATTGAAGGTAAAAGTTCGGGAAATACCGGTCCCGTACCGTACAGGTACCGAAACTCAAAACTTTGGTACCGATTCGGCACCGACGGTACCAAATCGATACCGATTTCAGTACCGGGTACCAACCGGTACCAGTACCGATTTTGCTCATCCCTAATTGGTAGTGCACGGATGAAGGCTGAGAAATATGGCAGAGTTATTGGAGGCGATGCTTGAATATGCTCTGATGAGAAACATATTGTCTTCCCAATGGCTGGTAGTCTTTATGTGTTCTCGATTTTCAGTTAACATTAATATTAGACTTAGATTATACTATCTTTATTTTCTTTGTCATGTATTTAATTTGTAATAATTCAGGTGAGTGAGTCAATAAGATTGTTGGCAACAAGTAACTATCTTTTAATCAGATGGATTTAAGCTTCAAATTTTCATACATTTTTTTACACGTTTTGATTGTGACTTTGGTGTGAACAGATGGGTTAGAATGAAGAGATCATATCCTTTTGCAATAAAAAGCATCCTTCCTGTTGCCTAGGTATCTCCAATTTTGAAGCAGATGAATAATAAACTCTATGTAGCAGGTAACAAAGAGGGTTCATTTGATCCATAATTTATGCATATAGATGTTTCAATTTTTTTAATTCCTTCTGTTTTTTACATATATTACCCTTTTGCTTTTTCAGATCTAAAGAAGCAAATTCATCTGCCAAAAAAGGAGTGATGACTCAGGATCAGTTTATGATAGCTCAAATGACATAAACCAAACGAAGATCATCATCATTTACACTTTCCGAAAACTGGGAATTTGCATACTTAACGAACCTGCTACAAAGTTCAGGTTTTTATGACATAGATCCATGTTATTTGATCATCTTGGAAAGATATATTTCCAAGATCCAATTGTTTCAAGATCCAGAAGGCGATTGAAGCAATATTTGTCCTTTCCAAAATTATGGTGTTAAGTGCATTGGGTCAAAGTGGAATTCAGATGACGTAGATTGAAATCAAGTTTGGAAATATGAATTCTTTGTTTTAGAGCAATCGAATCAATTCATTTATTTAGTTATTTATGCTCAAAGGAGGATAATTATTTGATGAAAAAGAGATTTATGCCCTCATTGAGTTGTTTTATATGTTATTTACTTATTTATACCAAATTTCGTACAAAATATCATATATAGTGATTGTTGTGTTTTATTTTTCACAAAGTATATATTGTATTTATATGGCTTCTAATGACGTCATATACTATCAAATAATAATTTTTTTGACATTGCATCGTTTGTAGACTGCTTTTTTTCATTTCTTTTAACGTAGTTGTTTGGAATGTAAAGAAAAATAACTATCATTTAACATCAAAATGCCCGTCCACCGGACGGGTATAAAACTAGTTAATTTTTGTCCGCATACTTTGTTATATATAATTACTATCCCTCAACTTTAGTTTTTATTAATAAACTTTATTGCAATTATTATTTAGAAATGTTTGTACATGCTTCAATGCTTTTATGTCTAATTTTTGTTTATTTAAGACTTCTCGGTTTCTATTTTTAATGGGTTGAATGCGTTTCCTTTTTTCATAGCTAAATATTACACATCACGGGGATTGAACCTTTAACCTTATATTTTATACCATAACCACCTTACTACCCTACCAAAACACGAATGGCGGCTTGAACGAGTTAAATACCCTTATCGGTTTAATGGATTATATTTTTAATGCTTTATGCCCCGCCGCAACACTAGGTTTTTAACTAGTTCAAAACATCTTAAAAGGCTAATATTATTATTCAAAATAGGTAGATAGGTGATTGGAAGCCCCTATCATAGTATCATATGAACACTAATGCGGCTTATAGTGACTCCATAGAGTCTGCTTTTTGACAATTTAACCTTATAGCCATAAGACTTCTTGCATTTGCGTTACTCGAGAACGTGGATTGAGTTTATGACGTTTGACTTTGATCAATTCCAGAAAATAAGCTTGTATAAATATTTTAAATCATTTTATTTAAAGTGTTTTGAAATACTAAATCATGTTCCATTTTATAATGTTTTGAAATATACTCGCAGGGCATCTTTAACAAGCACCACAAGAAATTAAAATATGATAAATATCATTGGTGACATATATAAAAGGTGTCATAATTTTTATGGTTTTACCTACACATAAAATGCTGATTAAAATGGCTACAATAAAGATCAGTATAGTGACACAAAAAATAGTGTGACTTGCGATGAGATTTTGTTTATTTATTTTTTAATCTTTTCAAGATAAATTCGGTTTACACGTGTCACTATAACCTAACACTAAAACATTGTCCATACTTTATAAAAGTGTAACTAAAAGCTAATGACACATTGACACTATTATCTGGGTCGGTGAGTATCACTTTAATTAAATCGTATTTAATGTCTTTTTAATATTTCATAACAATAAAAATAAAAATAAAAATAAAAATTAGGCTTATGTTTTAAGTGATTTAAATAAGTCTGAGTTTAAAAGGCTCAATACTAAAATTTCGTTTTCACTTACAATAAAGATGGTTGTTCTTTTTGTCTTAAAAGTAGTTGCTCTTTTGTTTTTATATAAATTTAGTGAAGAGGGAAGGTGGATTCACTTTTAAAGTTCAAAGATGATGTATTTTTTTTTTTCTAACTTACCATCTAATTAGTCTTTTGCTTTTAAAACAATTTATCAAGCACATGCACCTTTTCTCAACCAATCACGCATTAAATAATATCAATGTTTTAGTTTTTTAATTTTATTTTCTTTTTGTGTTATTAATATTTGCAAAAACAAATATTGGATTGTGAATGCACATATATCTAACTCATGATCTACGTATATTTCATTACAATGTCATTTCCAACGTAATGTAGTGGTAGAAAGTTTTGGTTTTTTAATCGAGACCCAAGTTTAATTCTCACTTACAACACATTAGAGGGGACATGGGTGACTCAATGAAGGAATATTGGATCTTTCTAATCTTTAGTTCGATCATGAGGGCACATGAGTTTTACCACTAGTGGGTCTTCAGGCGGTGGATTTTCCCCGAAACTGGAAATAACTTGGAGGCATTTAAGGACTTTACAGCTAGGTTGAGCTAGCTGGCGGTGATCTTTTGCCATTAGGTCACCCCGTACAAAATACCTAGACAATCTATGTTTGTTGACCGTTAAAAAAAAAGAAAATATATCATGACAATAATTATCGGCGGCACTCATTGTATTACTAAGTACACCTACTACACCCTTACACAAAAAAAATCCAAAATAAACTAGAACTCTAAAAGCTAATCCTAGACTCGGACAAGCATTAAAACACAAGAATCCATCAAAGGAGGGTTCCCACACTATGTCTAGCTTTTCTCTCTTAACCAAAGTGAAAGTGAGAAACACAAAAGAGTCTCTCAAGCACCTCTATATAATAAGACGCATGAAACCACGGGTGAAATTGCTTCTGAAGAAGCGTGGATCGACTCACTGGTAGACGATCTACTTTCCTCGGGTGTGATTATGCTATTTCACCGATAGTTTCTCTTGGATCTGGGTTCTTCCACCTACAAAATGAACAGCACCGTAAACTTACCCCTCAGAAAGGGACAGAGGGGTCCTCTTTGGGGTAACCCTCCGGTGTGAGAATAAGTATTTGTGGGAGAAGATAATAATATGTGAGAGTAAGGAATTTAGAGTGTATTGCTTAATAGCTGAATACTCTGTGATTGTATGTTGTCAGGTGATATTTGATAATGCTTCCTTGTGGAGTTGATGCTGTATTTATAGTGCTAGGGTTTCCACTGATTGGGCTCAGACCCAATTAGGGTTTCGTTGGCCTCCTCCAATTGCTTGGCGCCACGTGTCCTTGGGGACACCTGGTGCTTTTTCATTGGTTGTAATCACGTGGTAGCACATGGTTTATGCTGAGTTGTCCACCTTTCATTTGGCAGCTGTCAACATCAGCATATTCTTATTCCTTAAAAAGATACCTTCTGGAAGGTTGTCTGACGTGCACAATCAAGGTTGCCCTAATCCTGATTTGGATAAGGACGAGGTTGATTATGTGCATGTGTGATATGCGCCAATCCTGAGGATGCGCGAGGTCTTCTCTTTATTCTCACGCGCAGATGTTTCATGCGCAGATGTGATATGCGCCGCGCGCTGATGCGCCACGCGCATATGTGATATGCGTGAGCATATGTGATGCGCGAGCATATGCCTGAGCATGTGTGGTGCCTGGGCATATGATGCCTGAGCATGTGTGGTGCCTGGGCATATGATGCCTGAGCATGTGATGCATGAGCATATGTGATATGCGCCATGCGCTTAGGTTTTGGCTTTGTGCCTTCATAATGTCTTGATTTCAAGCTTCTTGTCTATATCTTGTGGGTTGACCCGCCTTGCTCGGTGTTGAGGCGGGTACATACCTCTTCAGCTTCTGAAACGACGTATAATGCCAAACATATATCATAGGATAGATGAAAGTATAATGCCAAACATATATCATAGGATAGATGAATTGTAAATGACGGCTTAGCTTATGGACTTAATCTTTGTAATTTCGATATTTTTGGCTCGTCAACTAATTTTATGACTTTTAAATTTAATTCCCATGTTGAAGAAACACTAAGTGACCCCGGCAGATTACGGATAATCTTAGGGTTAAGTAGATGTTTCCCACGAGGGTTAGGTCCGGCAAAGATGGTTATTCTTCTTGACCTGCAAAACAGACACCGTGAGCTCGTCACTGAGAAGGGGGGGTTCCTCCTTGTGACCACCCTCCGGCGTGAGAATCAGACTAGATTGCTCTGAATATAGGTGTATATTGAGAGAAATAGCTAGAGGATAAGATAAGATGATATGAGATGATGATACCGTTCCAAGGTGTTGGAGTATTTATAGTCGAAGGTAGGTTTCCAAGCAGGTACGGCCAGCTGTATAATATTCCTTTTCCACCAACTACGGGCTATGTACGTGCCACGATGGGAGTTGGTTGGTAGGCAGCGGCTGATAGTGACATTTTGTACTGGAGCGTGCTCCTCCTCATACTATTGTCGGTGAGCTGTCACCATGTGATTGATTCATGGGCTGCTTTGGTCAGATCTTGTCTAGTTTGTCCATACCTTGGCAGGTATAGTACAAAAGATCTTCCAGAAGCGTACGGACTGGCTCATTTGGGCGGGAATATTCCCGCCTTGCTCATTCCTTCCTCAGGTGACATTGCTGAAGTGTAAGAGCTAGTGCCTTATGCGTGTAGCCTTACTGTTAGTGCGGGTAGCCTTCCTTCCTGGCTTGTACCCATAGCTGCGGGAACAGGCAGGGTACTGTACCAAGGGAGGCTTTCCTGCGGGAACAGCTGGCGTACTGCGTGTAAGGTCTTCATCTCTCAGAGCATGGTGGGTCCTGCGGGACCAGTTAGTCTTTGCGCAGACGTACCTCTTCAAGGTGTGTCTTACGGGTCCAACTGGGCTTTGCGGGGACCTACCTCTTCAAGTCCCCCCAGTCTATTGTTCTTCTCATGAATTGTTAATGAGGTGAACTTTTGGACTTTAAGCAAGGGTTTTTAAAGTGGTTTTTGTTTTTTAAGGTTTTCCGTGGGGATTCTTCCCACAGTTTTCCTAATGTCACTTGCAGAAATTCCTGACTTTTCTGCCTGATCTTTGGTTATGATGCGGGTAGGTGTTTAACCTCTTCGCAAGTCGGGAGCGTTGAATTTCACTTGTATACTCTTCACGAGGTTTTGGTAGGTTTGGACATAGTGATCAGTTATGTTAAACTACCAATTCCACCTTGAAGTTTCAAACAATCTAGTTGTCAACCCCGCCATGCGGAGGTGTTATTTCCCTTTCCGCAAGCATGGCCCACAAGATCCTTCTTGGCTTCAATTCCTTGCAAGTGCTAAGTATGTGAAGGGTTTCGCCTTGACACTGTACCCGCACTTGTCTTATGGTTTTTTGCTTCCCAAGGTGAGGGGGTATATTCCCTCTTATTTTTGAATCTTTTTGAATCTTTTTGAAATTTGAAGAGTTGGTGAAAGGATAAGAACGGTCCAAACTGTTGAAGGGACGTTAGCGTCTTCCGACGGTTTCTTCTGGCAGTTCAGGATGTCCAGGAAGTTATGGTGACGTGACAGTATATGGTCATTCTAGATGCTTTTTCAGGCGCGTGGGCGCAAGTTTTCGGGCGCGTGGGCGCGAATTTTACGGCACGCGTCCTGTCGACAGCTGTTGCCAGCTTGCTTTCCACGTGTCGTCATCTCATTGCGCCTGCGCTCTTCTCTCTCCCCCGCATTAAATTCATCGCATTCATTGTGATGAGTATATAAAGGGGGGAGAGGATGCATCTCAACTCACACTTTCACTTCCTTCTTCTTCTAAGCGATTTCCGGCGAATACTCAAACTTTTGTCGAGCATTCTCCTGAAATCGTTCCTTCTTTACATCTAAAACATGTCTTCCATTCACGATCCTGAAGTTACTGCTGAAAAGTCCGATGTGTATTCCGAGAACCCGACGTCCACGTCTGACAAGGACGATAAGAGTACTGCTGGCGAGTGCCAGTGTGCTCTTTCCGTCGACCTGTATCACTACATCGTGAAGAAATTCATGCTCGAGCCCTTCGATCCTGAGTTTCCAGAGCCCCACCAAATGGTGTATGATGCCCCCAAGGGCAAGATAGGGGTATATGCTGCATTCTTCATATATGGGAATCTCAGATTCCCATTGACGAAGTTTGTATATCGTGTTTTGGAGAAACATGGTGTACACTTGACGGAGGTACACCCAATGGCGATCGCTAAGATCCGCCACTTTGAATGGGTGTGCCACATTCTGGGTGTTGAGCCCCGCGTCGACCGCCTGATGACCTTCTACTCTTGGAGGTGCATTCAAGGCTGGTACACCTTGGTCACTAGGATCAAGGGTTTGAAGATCTGTGCTACCGAGCGCAGTCTTCGATCTTGGAAACGGGAGTTCTTCTATATCTCTTCCCGTGTCGTCCCTATCGCGATGACATTCAAGAACGGGAGAGCACTCCCCAACCTTCACGCCTCCAACTACCAGGAGGCGGAATGGTTTACCAAGATCTCCCGGATCCAGACTCCGGTTTACCGCTTTGCGGAGTCTGGAATGGTGATGCTCGGGATGAGCCGGGTATGGAAGGATGCCGGGGCAGAGACGCCTCAGATACCCATCATCCTCGAATACGGTTTGAACTCTATCCCTTACGGTATGCTCTGTCTTATTTGCCAATTTAGGGTTTTTTTCTAACCATTTCTCTTTTTATTTTCAGAGGGAAACAACTTGCAGTCGCTTCTGCAACCTCGGGAGAGCGGTGGTCCCGCTCGGCTGGGTACTCGTGATCTTGATGAGAACGAGTTGCCCATCCTGGAGCAGACGGCGGATCGGTTCGTGGAGGTCTACCCGTCGAGCGGGACCACCGCTCTCCCGCGGTTGCTCATCCTGGGTACTCGTGATCTTGATGAGAACGAGTTGCCCACGAGATTCTGAGCGCCACGCGGCCAGGTAAGGGATTCTTTAACCCCCGCCCTCTTCATGCTCAAACCTCTGCTGGAATTCCTCTAATTTTGTCATCTTCTGATGAGGAATCCGCAGATGGTCCTTTCTTCGCGAGGAAGAAGAAGGCTGCCGGCGTGAAGGACAAGGCAAAGGTTACCTCCGCCGATCAAGGGAATCGGTCTGATTCGGAGACCGAAAGCGAGGAGGCGGCGGGGAATCCTGGTGATGGTGAGACCGCTGTCTCGGAGGTTGAGACTGCTGTTACCTCCGAGCAGCCCAGTACGACGACGGTGACCGGCATGAAGAGTCCGGCTCCATCGGGTTCGTCCCCACCTGTCAGAACCTTCAAGATCAAGAAAACCCGTAAGTATAAATTTCATTTGTCTTAACCGCATTTCTTTCCGCCATTATATTTAATATCTTTTCATGCAGGCGTGGATGCAACCGCATTCCAGAGTGTTGCGGGAAGAAGCAGTTCTGGACCCACGACGGTAGGTTTGGTCAACCTACCCGAGGCGATGACCCAGGCGACCGCGCCTGTTTCAAGTATTGGTTCAGTTGCTCATCTCGTTGAGCCAACTGTTCCAATTGTGACATCTCCGCCGGCTGTCAGTGCCATCTTCACTGCCTCCTTCACTGAGCCGGCGGTGGTTTTTGCTGCGGGTTCCTCCACAGCGGCGGCCACGGTTGTGAGTTCACCTCAAGTGAGTTCACCTCCGATGGTTTCTACCGCGGCGGCTTCTACCGTGCCTCATCCGGCACCGACGACTACCTTGTCTATGGCCGGTTCCTCAGGTATGTCCAGGGTTGGGGCTTCTAGCCAATCTCTGCCTCCTTCCCATCTCCCCGACCTCTTGGATGGATATCCCTTAGGTTCGGGTGATGGGTTTGGCGGCTACCGGCCTGTTGTCGACCCTACAGGTGCGTAGGGTTATTTTGGCCTATTATATTTTTTTTATCATTTTTTATCATTTTTCCTAACTGTTTCTTGTTTTTGCAGTTTCAGATTCCAATGAGGTGTATGTTCCACGGTGGAACATCCGCCGAGGAACAACCCTTCGAACGGCTGTGGACTGCGTCGAATGGGCGCGCCACGCCGCCCCAAGCGGTGCGCTGGGGGAGGCCATGGCTAGCTACCAGGAGGGTAGGCTAACCAACGAGCTCCGAATCCTCCTTGCCCGGATGCAGCCGCGCGTCGAGTTGCTCTGTCGTGAAAACGACAAGTTAAAGACGGCGCGTAGCCTGGAAGTGGCTCAGGCGCGAGCTATCCGGGAGGAGAATAAGAGACTTGCCGCCATCGCTGCGGAAAAGGAGAAGGCCTTCAAGGACCTCGAGGTTCAGGTTCAGGTCCGGCAAGAGGCCCGTTCCAAGGCTACCCAAGCTGTTAACGAACAGCTTAGGTTGGCTAAGGAAACTGCACGGAACGCAACCGAGAGGGCCACCAAAGCTGAAGCCGTTGCTGAGCCTTTGCGCACAGAGATTGAAGAGCTTAAAGCCGAATTAAAAGAGCTCCGGCAGGCTCATTATGCTTTGGCTTTGGAAGATGCCAAGAAGCTCCAGGAGCTACTGGACCAGAGGGGTATGCTTGACCGTGCTGAGCGTAAGCTGAAGGGCGTTGAAGAGGCTGCTGCTAAAGATGTGTTGCTCGCCAACCTTAACAAAAATAAAGCCGAATGCGCCCGTGATCAAGCTCAAGCTGCCCTCCAGGAAGCTCTGGTCACCGAAGAATGGCTTCTACGAGAAGCGTTGTCGTAGGTATGCTTAGTTCCGTAGTTTCTTTACGCTTTTCTTTATACTTAGAAAAGTTTAATATATTTCTATTTTGTAGGTTGTGCATCAGATCTTCACGAACACATCCTATGACGATGCTATGAGCGCAGCCCTCAACGCTTCTCATGAGGATGGGGAAAAGGCTGGGTTCCTGCTTGGTCTAGGGTTTGTTGAGCAAGGCATCCCGCCTTCCAACTTCCCTCTTTATGACGTGGACACTGAAGCTGCTTATGACCAAGCAGTGAATCAGTATGCTGTCTTCCCACATCCGGTGGTGGAGAAGGTGAACGAGATTGCTGCTGCTGATGATGGGCTAACTATTCTCAAGGCTTTCCTTGACCCGCCACAGTCAACTGATGGTGCGGGTTCAAGTGGGTTTGGAAGGAGTGGTCCTGAAGCTTGAACCCTGAGATCCCTTCCACCTGCTAGGATAGATTTACATTTTTGTAGGCGGGTAGATGCCCAGCCATTCTTGTAATGTTTAATTTTTATGGAATATAAATGTTTTGTTAATGCATTGCCTTGTAAACCCTATATGTTTTGCTTATGCATATTTTAGTTTAACTTAGCAACTTTCTAAGTGTTTTGGATAAGTTAACCTGTCAACGTGGTAGATAATAAGTTCAAGTTTTGCTTCCTCTATCATGATTGTGCGGGTAAGACCGTCACTTTCACTTAGTAGGATGGCCAAACTTTACCTATATCTGACATGCGTGAAGGTTTTCCTCATCTTTTCCTTAGAAATTTTTACTGTTTTTATGTTTATGCGGGTTTTGCCGCCTTCCACACGCAACGACTTACTTCTTTCCCCACTTATTTATGCGGTGAATACCGGCATACCAGTGTGGAAAGTTCATAAGTATAAAGGTAAGGCTATCAACACAATGTGATAAAGGAGAATCATTTCCATTAGAAGTGGCTCTAGGCCTTTTCTTTACAAGTTTGGAATTGATCTACATGTAACATTTGCGTAATTAAGCTCCATTCCATGTTCTTGGGATGGGGGCGCCATCGAGCCTTTCGAGCCGGTATGCGCCCTTTCCCAAAACTTCTTTAATAGTGTATGGCCCTTCCCAGACCGGGGCCAGCTTTCCTGGGCGCTCTTGGTTCGAAGCCTCGTTGTTACGCAGTATTTAGTCTCCGACATTGAAGTTGCAGAGTTTTACCCGCGTGTCATAGTACTTTTGCATTTGTCGCTTATAATTTTCTTCACGTGCTGCGGCTAAGTTTCTGCGTTCTTCGGTCAGTATAAGGTCTAATCGTCTTTCCGCATCATTGTCTTCTGGTTGAGTCAAGACCCTTGGTGAGGGTAAACCAATTTCGACCGGGACCATGGCTTCATTGCCATAGGTGAGGCTGAACGGGGTTTCTCCCGTACTTGCCTTTTTTAGCGTTCTGTTCGCCCAAAGGACATGTGGAACTTCATCCACCCAGCCAGATCTATGTTCCAAGAGTCTTTTCTTTATGCCATCGACGATGCTCTTATTTGCTCTTTCCACCTCACCGTTACCCTGCAGGTGCGCCACTGAGGTAAAGGTGTGGGTGATTTGAAGTTCTTCCAGCCACTTTTGTAGCTTCTTATCAGTAAAGTTGGTGCCGTTATCGCTCACCAAATTCTGTGGAAGTCCAAAACGACAAATAATAAATTCCCAAATAAATTTTTTGATATGTTTTGCGGTTGTTTGGGCTAAGGGTTTTGCTTCTATCCACTTGGTGAAGTAGTCGATGGCTACCACTAGAAACTGAACGTTCCCTGCTGCTGTGGGAAATGGGCCTGTCACATCGATGGCCCACTTCTGGAATGGCCATGAGGAGGTGACTGGAACAAGTTCATTCTTCGGGCGATGCGTGTTGGGTGCGTAGAGCTGGCAAGACCTACATTTTCTGATGTATGCCAGCGCATCCGTATGCATCCCCGACCAAAAGTATCCCGCGTTGTTTAGCTTGACTACAACAGGGTGTGGACCTGCGTGTACTCCGCATATGCCTTCGTGTACTTCCCTTAGGAGGTAATCAGCATCTTGGTTGTCCACGCACCTTAGGAGTGGGCCAAGAAAATTACGTCTGTAAAGGATGTCATCAACGAGTTGATAGTTCAGTGCTTTACAGCGTATCTTTCTTACCTGTGTTTTTGATTCTGGTAGTATACCCGCCGCAAGGTAATTTATGATTGGTGTCATCCACGTTTCCGTGCCGGTTTGGATGACACAAATTTCCTTGTGCGGGACTGATGGTGCTCCAAGGAGTTCAACGCGAATGTCCTTTCCCAAGTGGGTGAAGGCTAATGATGCCAGCTTGCTTAACGCATCCGCAGATTTGTTTTCGCTACGCTTGACGTGTATAACTTTACAATAGTTAAAATTGCGCATAAGGGTTTTTGCTTGTGCGAGGTATAGGGCCATTGTGTCGTTCACGGCCGTGTACGTCCCGTTTATTTGGTTGGCTACTAACATGGAGTCCACGTGGGCTTCCAAGTTTTTCACTCCCATCTTACGCGCAATTCTCAACCCGGCCAAGAATGCTTCATACTCCGCTTCATTATTCGTACTTGGAAAATCCAGTCGAATAGCGTAAGTGTATTCTTGGCCTGCTGGGTTGGTTAGTTTCAACACTACGCCTGAACCCTCGTTGTTGGCTGCTCCATCAGTGGAGTCGCCAGACATCATCGATGTCCTGTGCTGGATAGGGTTGGGCCTCCTCCTGGCACTCTTTCTCCCGCGAAGCGGGGACTTCTGCAATAAAGTCGGCCAAGACCTGGCCTTTTATGGCTGGTCTTGGCTTGTACTTTATCGCGTATTCTCCCAATTCTATTGCCCATTTGGCTAGACGTCCTGACAACTCGGGTTTGCCTAGAACATTTGCAAGTTTGAAATTGGTGATAATGGTGATTGGGTGACCCTGGAAATATCGTTTCAGCCTGCGTGAAGCCTGTACAAGCGCTAAGACTAATTTTTCCAGGGTAGAGTACCGGGTTTCTATGTCTGTTAAGACGCGGCTAACATAGTAGATTGGCATCTGGATGCCTTTCCGTTCTACTAGTAGAACTGCCCCGGTTGCTCTGTCTGTGGCGGAGAGGTATAGGATTAATTCCTCCCCCGCTTCTGGTGCTGTGAGCGTTGGGGGTTCGATCAAGCGTGACCGAATTTTCTGAAAAGCTGCTTCCGCTTCTGGTGTCCAGCGGAAGTGCGTTTTCTTTATACAGTTTCTCAATGTTGATACGAATGGGAACGACCTATCCGCATGGTTCGCCAAAAAGCGATTAAGTGCGACTAGTCATCCATTCAGTGTCAGAGCTTGTTTGATGGTAGTAGGTGATTCCATTTTGATAATGGCTTCGACCTTTTCAGGGTTCGCTCTGAAGCCATTTTTGGTAACGATGACTCCTAAGAACTTCCCTTCTTCCATCCCAAAAGAACACTTGCTCGTATTGAGCTTCATGTTTATTTTTCTGAGCGTGTTGAAAGTTTCTTCGATGTCTTTCAACATCGCTTCTGGCTCAAGGCTTTTGATGACCAAGTCATCCATGTAAGCTTCCAAGTTCCTCCCAATTTGGGCATGAAACTCTTTGTCCATCAGGCGTTGGTATGTGGACCCGGCATTCTTAAGTGCGAATGGCATCATTTGATAACAAAATGTGCCATCGGGCGTCCGAAATGCGGTTTTGTCCTGATCGTCAACGGCCATGTGGATTTGATGGTATCCCTTATACGCATCAAGGAAGCATTTAAGGCGAAACGGTGCTAACGAATCTACCTTAAGGTCAATTTCGGGTAACGGGTAACAATCTTTGGGGCATGCTTTATTTAGGTCTTTGAAATCTATGCACATGCGCCATTGTTTGTTAGATTTCGGTACCATGACGGGATTTGCAACCCATGTTTGATATCTGCTAACGCGTACGATGCCCGCATCAAGGAGTTCCTTGACTTGGGTTCTACACGCGTTAGCCTGTTCCGCCCCCATTACTCGACGCTTTTGTATGACTGGCGTAAAAGCCGGGTCACACTTGAGCTTATGCTCTGCCTTACTTCGAGATACACCAGTCATGTCAGCTGGTGTCCATGCGAAGATGTCAGCGTTTTTCTGCAGTAAGCGTTTGAGTAAGGTGCGTGTAGGATCGGTAATTGTTGGGCCAATGGTAACAGCCTGGTCAGGGTATTTGCCATTGAAGGCCCATTCTTCTGGTTCAGTGATGGTTGGTTTAGCCATCTTTGGTTTGGGTTTAGATGAGACAGATGTGATGCATACCTGGGGAATACCGGTGATCATCGCTACACCCTCAGCTGTTGGCCACCCCATCATGCCGTGGACTGAAGACACCATGGCATTGAATCTTGCCATCCCGTCTCTCCCGAAGAGAATGTCGTATGTGTGGTGTGGCTTCCTCATTACGACGAAGTCCACGTCTTCTGTGCGGGAGTGTTTCCCGTCCGTGAGAGTGACGGGGAAAGATAGGATACCCAGGGGGGTGTTTGTGCTACCATCGAACCCTTCCATCGAGGCGTAAACCGTTTCCAGGCGTTCTTTGTCTTCGTCGTCTAGCTTGTCGAAGAACTGCCTATACATGACCGTTGACGAAGCGCTGTTATCAGCAAGAGTGCGGGAAGTGATGTAGTTCCCCAGCTGGCTTTTGATGACTATAGGGCCTTCTTTGTTGGGCCCTCCTGGCACTCGCGGGAAGCGCACTTCAGCTTCCTTCCACGCACATGGTTCTGTCGTTCGTCGTTTTCTTCCTCTGACGTTACCATGAACCATGTGGATGTTGATGTCAACAGGCTTTCGTCAGTTGCCCTTGTACCGATTATCGTTCCTCCCTCCATTCTTGATTGATGCCACAAGGTGTGTAAGTTTTCCATCTTTGACGAATGTTTCGACAACATCCTTCAAAGATGTACACTCCTCGGTGGTGTGACCCTTTGTCCCGTGGAAGTCACAGGATTTGCTCTGATCCGCGTTATGACGCTGCCGGATCATTGGAGCTTTTGGCCATGGGAGTTTCTCGGTGGCAAATATCTCCGTGACGCTTTTGGTGAGTGGCGTCCATCGGGGGTTTCGGTTTGGTGGGTGCGTGTTATCCCTTCCGCCTAATAGAGGGCGAGAGCTGGATGAGGTCTCAAAGTTTACCCTTAACTGCCAAATACCTAGCTTCCTCTTCTTGTTTTGCCGGGCGGTGCGGACATTATTCTCTCTGGTCCTTTGCGTGTAGAGGTTTGTACTCTAGGGAAGATTTCTACCCGGTTGCTTCTCCGTTTCGGCAAAGCGTTTAGCTGCCGTCATGATGGCATCCCATGTGGATGGCATGCCATCTTTACCCGTCAATGTGCGGATAAGCTCTGGGTATTCGGCGCCCTGGATGAAAGCGGCGCGAACGAGATCTTCACTTATGGTGCCCAGACTCAGCTTCTTTGAGTTGAAGCGAGTGATGAAGTCTAGCAAAGATTCATCCTCCTCTCTAACGCATTTGAGGATCGTCCACTGCTCTTTAGTATATTTTCTCTGTTGACTGAAGTGCTGGCTGAACTTGTGCTGGAAGTCCGCCCAATCATAGATGTGGTGGACCGGTAGACGATCAAACCACGCCCTGGCCGCTCCGACCAGCGTCATCTGGAACATATAACACCACGTGGGTTCCGTCCAGTTGCTGACGGTTGCCCCCGCTATGAATCTGTTCAAGTGATCGTCTGGGTTGGATATGCCATCATAAGTGCCGATGTTGGACATCTGTTTGGCACTCTTCGGGGCGATTGCTTCCGCAATGTCCTTTGTAAACTTGGACGTTCCCGCATTTGCAATAGTTGGTCTGAAAGTTTTGGAGAAGTCACGTGGGTTTCCCCCCGCGTTCCTTGGTCTGAAGGTTTCTCCAAAATTTCTTCTCGGCTGGAGGTCCGTTTCTTTACGCTTCCCTTTCGTCTTATGACGAGGGTTTGCGTCACTGTCAGATTCTTCCCACTCATCATCCGAATACTCGCAATCATTGCTCATGTTGAGCTGTTGTCAAGTGCTTCCGAGTTCGTCATTAGCCTATTGGAGTGAACGTAAACGTTCATCCAACTCACCTTGGAATTCTTTTTGACGTGCTTCCGCCCAAGATTTAACTTGATCAAGTGTTTGGCGGGGGAGCCTCGTCTGTTGTTTCTCCAACTGGGTATCAATGAATCCCAGGGGAGGATTGTTTACTGCACTTGCCCCGGCTTGAGTAACCGGGGTAGTGTTCGTAAAAATCGTGTACTCGCCGGTGTTCCCCCAGTAGCTGGGGTTGTGGTTACCGGAGTGTCTTGGTCACTCGTTGGCCTTGGCATCGGAGTAAATTTAACCATCTTTCCAGAGGTTTTGAAAAAACTGAATTAGTTCTAACTTTTATGCACGGATGGCGCCAATGAATAAACACTAAGTGACCCCGGCAGATTACGGATAATCTTAGGGTTAAGTAGATGTTTCCCACGAGGGTTAGGTCCGGCAAAGATGGTTATTCTTCTTGACCTGCAAAACAGACACCTTGAGCTCGTCACTGAGAAGGGGGGGTTCCTCCTTGTGACCACCCTCCGGCGTGAGAATCAGACTAGATTGCTCTGAATATAGGTGTATATTGAGAGAAATAGCTAGAGGATAAGATAAGATGATATGAGATGATGACACCGTTCCAAGGTGTTGGAGTATTTATAGCCGAAGGTAGGTTTCCAAGCAGGTACGGCCAGCTGTATAATATTCCTTTTCCACCAACTACGGGCTATGTACGTGCCACGATGGGAGTTGGTGGGTAGGCAGCGGCTGATAGTGACATTTTGTACTGGAGCGTGCTCCTCCTCGTACTATTGTCGGTGAGCTGTCACCCTGTGATTGATTCATGGGCTTCTTTGGTCAGATCTTGTCTATTTTGTCCATACCTTGGCAGGTATAGTACAAAAGATCTTCCAGAAGCGTACGGACTGGCTCATTTGGGCGGGAATATTCCCGCCTTGCTCATTCATTCCTCAGGTGACATTGCTGAAGTGTAAGAGCTAGTGCCTTATGCGTGTAGCCTTACTGTTAGTGCGGGTAGCCTTCCTTCCTGGCTTGTACCCATAGCTACGGGAACAGGCAGGGTACTGTACCAAGGGAGGCTTTCCTGCGGGAACAGCTGGCGTACTGCGTGTAAGGTCTTCATCTCTCAGAGCATGGTGGGTCCTGCGGGACCAGTTAGTCTTTGCGCATACGTACCTCTTCAAGGTGTGTCTTGCGGGTCCAACTGGGCTTTACGTGGACCTACCTCTTCACATGTGCACATCCAACACATCCTTAATTTAATCCATTATGAATAATATACATAAACTCGATTACCTTTATATAGTACTTATTCACACTGGGAACGGGGTGCTACATCTGACAAGCAAAGCTCTGACAAAAAATGCTTCAAGATACAAACTACGAACTTACGATGGATGCCATGAATCAACATATTCATATTTATAAGAAGTTTATTTTTAAAAACTAGTAAGCTAAATATGTATGATCGCCCTAGCTAGAAATGCTTGCTCATTTATAGTTTTTATTTTTTAATATACCAATATACTTATAAGAGAATTCAAAGCTTTTAATATATATGAGTGAAGAAAATATGAGAACAATTCTTTAATAAGAAGCTTATTATTAAAACCTAGTAAGCAAAAGATGATTTGATCTATTGAAGAAATGGTAAAGCGTTTTGGAAAGAAATAGGACTCTTTATTTCTAACCTTCTAGGAAGGAAGTAGTCTTTGCATTTTGAGTTTAAGGCGAGCCAAATAACTTACTTTATGCATGTCTATCTTGATTAGGGGTGGATTTACGTTCACGGGTACATAGGCATGGGAATACATGATTTTCTGCGGGTGTATATGTAAAACTTGGACCAACATCAACTTGAAGGACCCTAATGGTTAATATGAAAAGTAGAAGGGTGGTACAGAAGATCTCAAGGGGCGGTTTGGTGGAGATCCAAAGTCTAGGGACCAAGTTGAATAACTTTGTGTCATAGTAATCTTTTATTTATTATTAAATAAAGGAAAATTGGATTTTAATAATCCCAACTTAATGCAATTGGCTGATAGTAATCCCAACTTTGAAAGTAAGTGTCACTGGTCCCAACTTTCACACAATTTATTTTCATTGGACCCCCGTTAAAAAAAACTTAACGACGTTATGTTTTTTTCCAAATTTCAAACTGATATTTTAGGGCATTTGATCGGAATGAGAATACGAGTCGATTGATGTAAAACTTAACTCGAAACAACGCTTCAAACAACTTGATTTTTGTTAATTAAAAGTTTAAACACCGAAATTGAAGCTTCCTTTAGTTGTTTGGACCACCGTTTGGAAGTAAGTTTTACATCAATCGACTCGTATTCTCATTCCGATCAAAAGCCCTAAAATATCAGTTTGAAATTTGAAAAAAAACATAACATCGTTAAGTTTTTTTTAACAGAGGTCCAATGAAAATAAATAATGTGAAAGTTGGGACCAGTGACAGCTACTTTCAAAGCTGGGATTATTATCAGTCAACTACATTAAGTTGGGATTATTAAAATCCAATTTTCCTTAAATAAATTAGAAGTCTAGTATGTTTATGTTTCCTAGTTTGAGTAGGATTAGAATTGTGGGTGCTATATAAACCCATTATTGGTTTTCTTTTGTTGGTAGAGTAGAGAGAGTAGAGAAGAGTAGAAAGTATTTTGTCCTTGTTTCTTATTAATGAAAAGAGTCGCATAAACGTTTTATGCAATATCGTGTTTGGTGTTCTTGATTCGCCTGTCTAAAGTTTAACAGTATAAAGATCTATGTACGAGTTTTTCAAGTGACAAGTATTTGATTTTATTTTGTTGTGACGCTGTTCTTGAATATTAGCAACGCTTTCACGATTCGCCTTCGATCTATACTGTAACCTTCGAATGCTCCATGGATGGCAGCATAGAGTGACACCGATTTTTATTTCTTTTGGATTTTAACAACTAAAATTTCATGTGAGAAAATACTGTATACATGAGACGGTCGATGCATGGTCCAATAATGGACTGGTCATCTGGACATAAACGAAATGAACTTTTCTCCTAACACTTTTACTAATATCGAAAACCCTAGAACAGAGAGGATATTCTTGAGTAGTTAAAACTAAAATGTGTACAAAACTGCACAAATCTATGTCTTTGGGCGACGGGCGTTTGGTAAAAAGCAGGGTGTTGACATCCCTGTCCTTTCATACATAGAATTCCAATTCCATTACATCCACAATTCTCCTTTTTGGTAGTTTTCCAATATAATACATTTAAAAAAATCTTTTTTATTTAAATTAAACAAAATTTGAAGCAATAGAATTGATAGGATCATGAAATTTCATTAAGTATATTAATCATGTATTTAGAAAAAAAGATATGCTTTTTAAGTATAGCAGGAAAAAATAAAAGAACATGAAGTGGTGGTGGTGGAGTGGTAAGGGATAAACTTGATGTTTTATGTGACACATGTTCGATTCATTCCCCCGCCATTTAGTTTCATCAGCATCGGGTGATGATGGGAGCCTAGACGAATATGTGACATTCATTAGTTGGATCCTTGAACTTGACGAGTTTTATCTACCTGTACTGTCGTGTCTTCAATGGAGTGTTCACAGGCGTTGGTCTTAGGTGAGGGTTTTCCCCAGATCAAAAGGTGAGTGTATTCAGATATTGTGAATTTAGCCAGTAGCAAGTGTGAAGGATTCTTTGGTCGTTAAAAAAATTCTTAGCACTTGCTACACCCTATCAAAATATTAAAAATTGCATTTTTAAACATTACATTAATACAATTTATTATACTGACGTTTCTCCTCTTTGCAAACCAAAATTTTCATATCTCATGCAAGGCTTATGAAGTTGGTGTAAATATTGTAAATTTTAAAAATGAGTGTAATTATTATTACTATTATTTATAACTATATATTGTTAGTAAACATGATATTATACCAAATTTTAAGTACATGTGTTCATGGTTTAGCTCGACTAGTTTGACACTATCCATGCGTTGAACCACTATATACGGTTTCGAGAACCACAAACCAAACCAACCGAGATAGGTGGCTTGGTCGTAGATACTAGTTTTACAAGTTTAGGTTTGATGGTTTGACGATTAAAACAAATTTGTTTATTTTTATGAAAAAAATAATAATAAAGGTCTAACCCTCGGTTCGTTTTAAGTTTAAAATGCACCGAACCATAAAAAGCAAAACCATGGTCTGAAACTGAACTAGGAACAAAATCAAATGAATATTAAACTGAACTACTTGATTCGTTTTTTAACATTTATGTCAATTTAAACTAGAAGTGTCCAATTTGTGTCGTTTTAAGCTTACTGTATCTTTGTTGTTAATTTGAATCGCAGATATGAAAATTTGAATACTATATAATTTCGAATTTAGTTTCAAAATTTGAATGTTCCAACTTAACTAAATAACTAAGTTGATGATCCTAAAATTTGATTTGATAAACAATCCTAGTTTCAACATGTCTCCCATATTTTTTAGAAGATATATAAGATTCTTCTCTAAATTCCTCATGGGAAAATACATGGAATAACGCATATATGTAAAGGACTAAAAGCGAGGCACTTTCTCGTATAAACGATGAAAAGTGAAAGTTTAACTTGACAAGGACATAATTTGTAATTTAGTCTTATTTCGGGCTTATACATATAAGAGAATACTATGATTGATCTTTTCTCAACGATATAGTGACCGAGGAGGATCTTACATTAACAACCTTTTAGCTGCAGATAGGTGAGAAAGCCTTACTGGCGAAGGATAGGGTGAGTCATATAAGAGACCCCTTGTACAGACACATAAACGAGGTCATTGTGTGCACCATTACATGGTGTGGTTAGAGCATAGAGTGATGCCCTGACATAGATCTTTTTCATGTATTTTCTATTTTCCACAACAACGCACAATTTGGCTTGGTGGCATGACTGGTTACTTTGCAACATACCATATTTTTAAGAGAAAATTCCCAAATTAGTCTAAAATATGAGAGAGAATACCAAATTAGTCCAAAAGTGATTTTAATTACCAAACTAGTCCACCAAACTAATCAGGAATGTGAGATTGGGAATCGTGACGTGAGCTTTCGTAACCAGTCACAGATTGACACGTGTAAAGGTGACGTGAAAGTTGCAACCAAATCTGTCTGAGCCGATAGTTTTCTAGCCAAAAGCATCTTCTGAAAAACCATGGTTTTCGAAAGAAAGTTAGCGGCCCCGTGTGGTTTCAAAAAACGACGGAATTAGCGTTTATTTGAATTTCGTCGCCTTCGACGCATTTCGGGTGAATTTCGTCTACTTCGTGAAATTTCAAAAAAGTTGGAAAAATATGATATTTTTGCAATGAAGATTGTCTTGTCCGATGAACTTCAAGAAAGTTTTAAAAAACCGATAAATGTACAAAAAATTTTTAAAAAACGATAATTTACCTATGAATTTTATCTTCTCCGTTGATTTTCATAAAAAAAATTTATAAATCCGACTAATGTGTATTTTAAGCTTGTTATGTTATGTATTTCTCTATATGTTGTTCCATTTCAACAAAAATCTCTTGTAAAGCAATAAAATTTAAGAGAGGTGATAGGATTAAAGTTGTTGATATGGGTTCCGGGTTTGTAGGTTCGTTTTATGATGACAACATAGTGTCACGAGTTGGGAAGAAGACCTACATCGTTCAGTTCCGTTAACGTCTTTCCAATTACCACCATAATAAACGACAACATTATCAAATTCCATGAAATCAAAACATACAAGTGATCAATGGTAAATGAAGATGAGGGGATACAATTCAATTATTAATTGTATAATTAAATTTAAAGGATACAAAAAAGATGTTTTTATACAAAAAACCATCAGATTCAAAATATTTGTAGAAAAAGTCATCGGATCTTACAACGTGGGCCCAATTATCACGAAAATGATAAGTTTGATATTAAAACCATCGAAAAATATGAGTTTAATATCAAAACTCATCGGATCTGACTACACTCATTTCAATGCAAAAAAACATAAGTTTCATATCAAATTTAATCTTTTTCTGACAATTATTCTTTTTATGCAAAAAAGGTTAACTTTCAACTAAAACCCATCGAAATTATATATTTTGTATCAAAATTTATCTTTTTTGACAACACTTCTTTTTATGCAAAAAAAAGACGAAATTCACCCTGTGACGCATTTCAAAAAAACGCGATCACCGATTACTTTGAAAACTCACGGGGCCGCTAACTTTCTTTTGAAAACCATGGTTTTTCAGAAGATGCTTTTAGCTAGAAAACTATCGGCTCAGACAGATTTGGTTGCAACTTTCACGTCACCTTTACAGGTGGCAATTTGTGACTGGTTATGAAAACTCACGTCACGATTCCCAATCTCACGTTCCTGATTAGTTTGATTGGACTAGTTTGGTAATTAAAATTAATTTTGAACTAATTTGGTATTCTCTCTCCTATTTTGGACTAATTTGGGAATTTTCTCTTGAGGGCCAGATTTGCTATGGTGCATACGTCACATTAATCGCATGGTCTTTAGGAAATATTTAGCATATCGTTCAAAGGGACATGAGTGCGTCTTTTGAACCTACTATATGTTAATTGTGTTGCAACTGACATATACTAACAAATTGGGACCTGCGGCAATGACGTTTTCAGACACCAATGCAGCACAAGAGGGTTGTGGTGATCGAGTCTCGTCCAGTGCTACCGCCATATCAGGAGCCATAACCAAATCCAAATCTTGTGGCCTAGTTGGACTAAGGGCGTATCTTTTGGGTAATTTTATTTACAAACCAGGTAGGGTATTCTGGTGTATAAACTTTTGGGTGAATAAATGTGTAAACTCATTTTTAATTACCTCTTGGTTTGTATTACTTGTCTTAGTTGTTTTTAACAGTTTGATTGTTCACTTACCTTATTTGTTTTTCATATATTATATTGAAAATAAGTCCACTATATGCGGTTAAAGTTTGTTCTTTCTTAAAATTATTGTTTTAATTACTCTACTAATATTGCCAAAGCCACAATAGGCCCCAAACAAAAACAATATCGCGATTCTGGTTTTCCAAATAAGACAATGGCAAAAGTCTTCTATTTATTGTTAGAAACTTTCATAAAATATGATTACTTTTATAAGAAAGATAATTAAAAACAATAAATATTTACGATTGTGTAGTCTTACTATAAAAGGTAAGTAGAAAACTTAAATTTAAAAAAAAAATATACAATTTGGTTGTATAGTTTCATTAAAAACAGAGATAATTAAAAAAATCATAGCCTAATTATTTAAAAAAGGTTACAAATATAATCCGTATATTTTAATATTGTTTAGATGTTATTTGTTTAAAAAGACCGTATTTTACTCGTCAAACACAACACTAATATTAACACGAGTCGCATAAACTTATACCGAAATACCAGATTAACAATACTATTAAAAATTAATTCGAAAAAAGGTTTAATGTTATGTATCGTTGGGATTTGGGATGGTGTAATAACTATAGTTATTGTTTATTACTTTATTAACATCTGGTTCCTTTTTTTATAAAAATATTTACACATACAAATACCCTTTTATAGAAGAAGATTTGGTCCACGATCCAAACAAAACCCACAATTTGACCACCAGATTAGACGGAGTTAATGCGTTATCGTGTACGGTGGGGTACACCACTCTTCCCATGCTCCTCCTCTTCTTCAATGGTTGTCTTCCCCATTGACTCTCACCTCCTTCACAAATCTCCCATTAAAGTTTAAACCCACCCACTCTCCCATCATCATCTTCTTCTTCATCATCTTCTTCACCACCCATTTTGGATGGGCTATTTATCCTGCAAAGCCGAATCGGCCACCGCAGTTCACACCCCATCCAAAACCCCACAAACCCAAAACCCAAAAGAAGAAAAAAAAACCCACAAAACCAAAATCCAACACTTCGATTACCGAGATTTGGCTGCCGCCACCAACAACTTCTCCGACCAGAAGCTCCTTGGCCGCGGCAGCCACGGGCTTGTTTACAAAGCCCTCCTCGGTAACGGCCGTCTCGTCGCCGTTAAAAAACCATGCTCCCATAATAATAATAATAATAATAATCATCATCATCATAACAACAGTTTTGTGACTTCCGTTCCCGACAATGAAGTCGAGAACGAAATAAACATATTGTCCAAGCTTCAAAGCCCTCACCTGGTGAACCTCATCGGGTTCACCAACAACCTCAACAACCCCCAACAGAATCGGTTGCTGGTTGTTGAGTTTATGAGTAACGGCACGTTGTACGATACGTTACATGTGAATCCTGCGCCCCCTAACTGGGGGCGCAGGATTCGCTTAGCTGTACATACAGCTAAAGCGATTGAGACGCTTCATTCGTCTAATCCCCCGGTTATTCATAGAGATATTAAGAGTGCTAATATTCTTTTGGATCGTAATTTTAATGCCCGGTTGGGGGATTTCGGGTTGGCGCTGCGGTGTCATGTGGATGATTACCGCCTTTTGTCGACTCCCCCGGCCGGGACTATGGGGTATTTGGATCCCGGGTATGTGACTCCGGATAATTTGAGTACCAAGACGGATGTTTTTAGTTTTGGGATTTTGTTGTTGGAGATTATAAGCGGGAGGAAGGCGATTGATGTTAGTCATTCGCCGCCTTCGATTGTTGATTGGGCGATTCCGTTGATTAGGAGAGGGAAATTGATGAGTGTTTTTGATCCGAGGATCCCGCCTCCGAAGGATCCGATTGTTCGCAAGCAGTTGGCGGTGATTGCCGCCAAATGTGTGAGGTCTTGCCGGGAAAGGCGACCGTCGATGAGTGAGATTGTGGAATCGCTTAGTATGTTGACGAAATTGGTTCCGGTTAGATCATGGAATGGTTTGCCTAACCCTTGTTTGATGGTTGAGACGGTTGGAAGACCGGTGGTGTTGGCTTCTACAAGGGCGGTGCATACTGGCAATGGCGGTGATGGGAAGCGGTTGAGTAACCCTAGACGGGTGTATTCCGATTTGGGGTTAAGAAATAATTTGATGGACCTTATGGCGAGACGGGTTGATGATGAAGAAGATGAAACCGTTAGACCGAAGGTTAATAGGAGATTGCGGTTAAAGAATAATGTGTCAGGTGATAATCGTTCGACTGGGGAAACGTCGAATGTGGAATCTAGACGGTTTTATATAGTCACTCGATCAAAATCTACGACGAATGTGTGAATGTTGATTTAGGTAATTACATTGTTAATTTTGAATGTTTTGGTGTACTGATAAGAATAGATACTATGCTTGATCTTAGGTAGAAAGACCAAGGAGGGTATCTTTCTTTTGTATTTGTTGATTGTTCAAAGATATAGAACAACTTGTTCATATGCTTTTTGAGTATTAATATCATTTGGTTTATATCGATTGAGGATCTTTAACATGTTAAAAGTGCTTTTATATCTATTGTGGATCTTGAATATGACAAACTAGATTTTCACCAGGCGCAACGATTAGAAAAAACCTCAACGTTGAAACCTGGGTTTTGGTAAAACCCGAGCGTTACGTCGGTGAGTTGATGTGAATTCAATTAGTTTCGTTTACGTTCTTTACGATATACACCTTTGGTAAAACCTTAGCGTCCAAAAAATATATTTTTGTCAAATTAACATATAAAAAGAATAAGTTATTTAAAACGAAGTTTGTTTGGTCAGTAAACCCGGACGATGCTAAAACCCAAGCGTTGTCCGTCCGGGCATTGAGGCGGTAACCGGACACGAATTAGGTCAATTTCGGCTATGTACGTTACGGTACCAGAGCTAAAAAAGGAAAAATATTATATAAAAATTGAGTGGACCAGTGGGGTGGTGTCGGTCGGTAAACTTGGGTGTTGAGGCGGTAACCGGACACGAATTCGGTCGGTTTCCGCTATGTACGTTACGATACCAGAGCTAAAAAAGGGAAAAAATTATATAAAAATTGAGTGGACCAGTGGGGTGCTGTCGGTCGGTAAACTTGGGTGTTGGTAAAACCAAGCGTTGTCGATCCCACACGTTGAGTCTATGCAAATTGGGTCGGTTTTCGTCACGCTAAGAAAACGAAAAACAAAAACAAAATTGTGTGGACAAGTAAGGTGCCGCCAAGTGGCCCAATGACGACTTAGCGGCACCAAACTTGTAAATTATATTAGATAATAATGAATAATATGATTTGTCCGATTTTTTTTGCCTTAAGTTAAAAGTGGTTTTTATATGTGACATATGAATACAACCAGTTAAAATGGTTTTGTATCGACTGTGATTCTTGAGTATGTGACAATGAATATTATCATATACCGTCATACTACAAATATTTGATGTGTTAAGTTGAAAAGAGGTTTTGTATCAATTGCTGATATTGAATATGTGACGGACGGATACAATCTTTTACATGTTTTATCTTAGATATTCGTTGCGTTAAGTTAGCTTAAAATGGTTTATGTATCGATTGTGAATATTGAATAAGTAATAAATGAATATGCTTATTTATCCGTTACTAGTGATATTCATTAAATAATGGGGTTCGTTTGACAAAAACAAGACCTTTAAAACACCAATCGATTGGGAGGTCCAGTCTTAGATTCAAGTCTTCCAGATAATAAAAAAAAAATGGAAAAATAATCTTTCTTAAATGAGGTATTCATTGTATTTAGCTAAAAGTGATTTTGTATGAAATGGGGATCTTGAACATGTGACAAATGATTTTGTTTGAAGATGGTAATAGGAGCTTCTAGGTATGTCGAGTTGTTAATATAAAATGATAGTCATAATTATAAATTGAAAGGTCTAATTAAAAATGTGTAGTATTGTTCATAAACTCCACAAGGTAGATGACAACATTAGTAACAAGTCGTTGTCTATGTGCATTTTATATTGAGTAGCAATATCATTAGATATTTGTTTATTCTCATTAGATGTTATTTCAAACAAATCTTTATTGTCTTGTAAGCATCCTGTCTTTTTCATAATGATTAGAAACGTAGTTATGCAAAAGTAAATGCAAACAACATAAGTGATAAGCATGGCTCTCATTTGTATTCGCAACCTGAAATCTGATTCGATAAACTATTATTCACCCATAGTCATAAAACTCGAATAACCCAAGTCGAGTATCGAGTAGTTTTTAATGGGTTTGGGCATTTAGATAAACCCGAATACCCGTTTAACCTATTCATCTATATTAAATGCTATTGTGGCACTGACTTATTTTCTGCTTCGTTTTATGTTATATCGTTGATTCTAATATCGTCGGTAAAATATTCTACTCCAATTCCAACATTTCAACCCCCATCGAATCGATTAGTATTTCGGTCTATTTTAATTCCACCAATTACTCAAGAAGTCAAGAGATATGACTATTTATTTAATCAATCGATTGGTTCTTTAGGCTTAGTTCATCAATCGATTAGTTTTTCAGTCTCAGTTTGTTATTTGCTTATGTAAGTTAAAATTTGAATATGATATTTTTGCTTAAATTTTAACATATATATTTTATTTTTTGTTTTCTAGGTCAAATATTTAGAACCCGATTAACTTAAACCAGAATAACCTGAAGGATCATGTGTGAGTACTAGAATCAAATTTCTAACTCAAGTAACTTGAAACCTGAAAGTAACCCCTGATGATAAGAACATTTGCGTTTAGAAATACATTTGGTCGAGTACTTTCCATTATTTAAATGATATCTCAATATAGCTTCACAAAAATGAATGAGAATCATTAAAAGCTAATTGCATGTTAATTGGTTCATTTTCAATTTGAGCATGATGGCATCTTGACTAGGTAAGAAAATTAGATGGAATGAAATCTATAAAAGCAGACATGAAGTAATAGGAATTTACAATTATCTTTTGGATGTTTAAGTTCACATTATATGACGTATTGATAACGTGTGGAAAAACATGATTGATATAAAGATAGTGTTAGGAACATGTACATATATTTTTTTATTAAATAATTAGAGTAATTAGATTAATATTACAATAATAATTATTATTACTTTAGTTTTTGAACTATGCTAATTATTGTTGTGTCAACCTTACTAGCTATTTTAATAAAACATATAAATATGTAATATATATGTTTTATAACGGGAAATTATATGTAATTGATCATTTTTTGGTTTAGAAGAATATTTAATTAATAATCGTATAAATGAAACTTTTGTAGTTGATTTTTTGTCTCGAAAAAATATGTAATTGTTGAGGTTAATTAGGAGGTGAAAATATGTAAAATTCTAAGGTTTTACCTTTATAAAAGAAGTATAATTGGTAAGCTTGAACACATGCTTGGCAGCATTGAGGAGTGTAACTTACATTTTTATCTTTGTTTTTCTTCTTTTCTGAACGGCTTATATCTTTTCTATTATTTTAAAAGGCGCTTAAATTAATATTTAGTATTTCTTTTCTTGTTTTTTTTAATAAAAAAACAATTATTATGCAATATAAAAGAAAAGAAGACAGCAAAAGTTATGATGGCTCACCCTTGCTTCATTGTAACGTTGTGTGGTTGGTCATGCATTGCATATGAATATGAATTTCCATTATAAATAACTTAAGGTTCTTCATTTGTTTATTACAATTTTCATTTAATATATAGCGGTTGAGATAAAAATATATGTTATGTTCAAAACCGTAGTAACTGCTCTACATGTTTAGATTTTTATTATTTTTATTGAAAGACTTAAACTCAAACATCTCAATCTCATAGTATTTTAAAGGTTTTGACTTTTCTAATAAATCAACTTAGATTATTTGAAAACACATCCGGGTCGTATTTTATGGTTAAGATTATACCACATATGTCTTTATTATTCCATCGAAAATCTATTTTACGGTATAGACGCTTATGACCCCCCCTCCCCTATGCCTTGCGGTAATGATTCCTCTGGCATTACGATCTTTACCACAATGATGTTGTCCATGGATCAAATTATTTCATGGATTGGATTTCATTTGACTGTTTACGGTTCCATTGTGTGTGCCCGGGGTAGAAGTTTTGTATAAATGTATCGCCAGGCTATTAAGTATTTTAATTTAAGTTCTTTTCTTTCTAAGAGGTGGAATAGAATAACCCGGTTGAAGCATAATGAACATACGCCTATAATGCATTGTCTGTCCCATTATGGGTCCCATTCTTCTAGCCTTTCCCCGAAGTCGATGACTATTCATCGCGATTACCTTGACACCAAAGAAGAGTTCGACCCACTGCTTATTTATGTCCTAGTTGATCCGGATTCGACATTAGAATAGTACTTGGTAAATAAATAAAAATAAATCTAAGTAGATAAATATAGTACTATATTTATTTATCTTAACAACCTCATATATATATATAGGGGTGAGTTATTGTACAATAATAACTTATCGTACATTACGTACACGACATTGCTGGTCATCGATTTCAATTTCACGCGGTGACAGTTTGGTAAATAACCCAAACAATAGTTCGCGATCAAATTCATCAATTTAAAATCGATTCCGATCCAAATTCAGAACTCCTTAATCTATCTCATCCAATTTCTAAACTCTAATCACAACTTACACTATGAAATCTCAAAAGTCAAAACCCAAAATTGAAAAGAACGTCACTGAACATTAAAAATCTTCAAATTGATCAAAAATTGATGATTTAATCAATCGAATTGATGTGTAAGAGGCTTTAGAATCATCAATCGATTATGAAAATACAGATTAACACACTTAATTGAGCTCTGATTAGGGTTCATGTTTAAAGTTCTGCTCAAAGTTTAAACGTTCTGAGACCAAAATGATGATTTAATCAATCGAATTGATGTGTAGAAGCATTTAGATTCATCAATCAATTATGGGATTGCAGAAATAATGCACTCAATCGAGCTCTGATTAGGGTTCAAAATATTATGTTTAAACGTTCTGAAACAAAACTAAATACCTTTAAACGTTCTGACCAAAAAAGAACATCTTTAAACATTCTAATACATTCAACGAAGCAATGGGTGTTAAAAAATGAACATTTTTAAACATTCTAATACGTTCTAAGAAGTTCAGGTTGTTTAATAAAGTTTAGAAGTTCTAAGAAGTTCTGGGTGTTCAAAAAAGTTTAGAAGTTCTGATAAAAAAGTTTAGAAGTTCTAAGAAGTTCTGGCTGTTCAGAACTTCTAAAACTAACAAAAAAAAAATAAATTAAACACGTGTAAACATGAATTTGAACACTGAAATCACTTCATATAATCTCATAATCATCAAACAATCATCAATTGACTGTTAATTTGATCATTGATTCGACCATATGAACAAAATATGGAACGTCTGCAACTGGGTTTCTGCAAAAACTCAAAATTGATTAATTAAAACTTCAAATTGATGATTAATTGGACCAATTTCAAAGTTTAATTGATCAATTAGTTCAACAGTTTCAATTTTAATTGGGCAATCTTATCAACTGACATGTGAGCAACGATCGATGGTTGTGTCGGAAGAAGATGGTGGTCGCGAAGGTGGATGGTGGACGGTGGACGGAATCGTTGAACGACAATGGCGAAGGTGGACGGAATCGACGACGGAGGCCGGCTCGCGTATTTGTGATTTTAGGTTAGGATGGTTATTGAAGATGGACGTTTCAGAATGTCGCGGACCTATTGTACGATAAAGGATTTTCGTATTCCATCCTTTACCTATATATATATATACAGACACACATATATATCGGTCTAGACTCAAGGCCCATCTATTACACTGTCCCCACTCGCACGGATCTCATGCGTTGCTATCGTAACCATGGGCGGCAAATGGTGGTTAGTTCTTCCGCACGTTGGCCATCACCACTTTGGTGGGATGGTAAAGGCTTTGGCCTTTGGGTGAGAGGTCCAGGGTGAGATTCCTGGCATTGGCGGTATAATGTAAATAGTAGGAGGAAAGCTTGAACATTCAAAAAAAAAAAAAAAAAGTTCTTCCGCACGTTGTTGTAAAGACTATAGAGGCTTAGAAATAGCATAAACCTTTATTCAACTCTTGAAACCTTGTAACATTACATTTATAAGTAAATATTCACTTTGGTAAATCCCTCGCGTAAAATGTGATGTTGGTAATAAATTTAGTGACGGGTATATATATATTACTGAAGATTACCATGACCGTCGAATTAGGATTAACATCGGACGTGTCACTAACTTATCATTGAAGCATGTTAGCAATTGGTGAAAGTGTGGCTGATAGGAACCGAGTTCGTGTCGACCCAAGTCCACCTTCGGTAGTAACCAAGTTCGTAGTGATACAAGCCAACAACCGGTCGAATAGTTCCTACCGATGACCTTTCACTAACAAATTATTGGTCTTGAAATACGCCTGTTTTATTAATTTTAAATAAAAGAAAATTAGCTTGCATAGTTATGAAAATAAAAGTATAACTTCTTGAAATAAGAAAAAATCAAAGCCTTCACCAAATTCTATTAAGTATTATAATAACGAAAAATTATGTAGTAAGAACTAAGAAGGTGACATGGGGACATAGACATAGTACTAGTATTTGTGTTGAGCTCGAGATCAACGTATGTCTCATGAAGTAAATAGTCAATCCTTATTTTAGTTTGATTGCAACCAAACCTTGTTTTTGTTTTTTTTGACTTGAACAGTTGAACTTCTTGATTGCTAAGGCTATGTATAGTGGAGGGGTGTTTTGCGTCATGTAGCGCCCAGTCAGCAAATGGTTTGTTTTTGTTTTAGGGGTGTAATGGTGTTGTAGCCTAATATATATATATATATACATATCCCCCACACATATACGAATATAGTAATATTAAAAACAAACATGACCAGGCGATAAATTCCTCCCACCCCCGCCCTTGTCGCCTTCTTTGTCGCCCATGAGGGCGGTGTTGTCGCACCTTTTCCCCCTTCTTTGTCGCCCATGGGGGCGGTGTTGTCGCCCCCTTTCGCCCTTCTTTGTCGCCCAGTACGTTGAGCCTAAGAAGCCATGCAACTTTAAGACTTAAATTTTACAACACAACGACCAATATTGTAATATTCCACTTCTAATTCATCAAGTCATCCATATCATACAGATCCTGAAAGGTTGTTTGGTAGTCTCTTAATAGCCATTTAGAGGCTACCTGTTAATGGTTCATAACCTCTTAATACTTAAGAGGTAACCTCTTAACCGTTTAGACTTAATGTTACCTCTTAACCATTATGTGGCTATGAACCATTAAGAGGTAGCATCTTAATAGTCATAAAAGATGCTACCAAACAACTCTTTAGCCTTATTTAACAAGCCCCCATGTCTCCCTTACGCCACAATTATGTGTAGCCTATCCAGCATGTGTTTGACTATGGAACTTGTACCTTTCGACAATCCCATATTACATATAGATTTCGTTGGTAGATGTTCAATTCGTAGATGATGATTTTTAATTACAGATATCCGGCAAATATGTATGTCGCTGATACACATTTGATTAATAGTGCGTGAACGATTTAGAAATAAGTAACCAAAACACTTATTAAGAAAGACATATGGATTGTGATTCGCAACTTTGAGGCGAAAGTGTCATCAATAGGAACTGATTTCAGTTGATGTAATTCAATCTCACATAGCAACCGAGTTTCAAAATGAAGGAAGTCAGCAATCAATTGTTTGCCACACATTAACTATGAATATAAAGAACACTTTTTTTCGTCGATAATTACCAATACCGTTTAACCTAAAGAGTTAGTTGATTTTCTATTAGTGCTTCTATAGATTACCATATGAACCATTTCAACATCTTTATTTTGTTGTATATCAGAGCGTGTGTTATAGGGGTGTCAAGGAGGGCACCATCGGGTGCAATGGTAAGATTTGTTTTAAATTTTTTTTTAAAACAAATCTTACCATTACTTACATCTTTTAAAACACATGGCTAAGAATTAATTTTAGTTAAGTATTTTTCATTCACTGTCAGTATCTCTTGCTTTAAAGCAATATATCCTGATCATTTAAAGATATCTACATGTGCATATATTTTTATTTTGAATATATCCATATGTGCATGCATCCTTCTTTAGAGAGACACATGTGTGATGTGTACGTCTTATATTAAATAAAGGTACACAAGTATATATATAGTTATTTACGCATAAAGTGAGATTAAATAAACCTTAATAATTTGAATATTCTTCAACTTACCCTTTGATGATGTCGAACATCCCCTCGAATATTACTAATTATTATATACAATAGGAGTGATAATGAAAATTGTGTCGGGTAGACGAGCTTCGGGTTGGTAGACTGACATTACAAACCCGAATATATAACCTTTGTATTTATTTGTGTCAAGAGCAACAACTCTTACATGAACACAACTAATATAACATTGCATGAAGTCATGAACACATACTACGAAACTCATTTATTTGGATGTATTAAAATGTTTGACATGCTATAATCAAGTTATGAACAAGTAAAACAGGTTGTAAACGGGTTATTACTTTGACCTAATAAAGTATACCTTTAATTAGTAACTTTAAGTGAGCTAACGAGGCAACGTTTGCTTTAACAGGTTAAACAATCCAATGAAACACAACAGCCTATTTGAAAAGGGTCATGGGAGGGCCTCAGTGGGGCCTCAAGACCACCGGACTCTTACCACCCCGGGACCGAGAAAAAACCAACTCAATTAGGTTGTACCGAACATCTTGAACCTCATTTGAATATCAACCGCATTATGATTGTTCAACAGTCCAATTTTTCTTCTTTTTTTTAAATATTTATCTTTTAACCTATAAATTTAACCATTACACAAAAAATCAATCCTCTTCTGTGTCATCCAAACATCCACATCTCTCTCAAAATCTCATTTTTTCTTTCTACAAACAAATGTCACCTGGAGTAGTGTATGAACAAGAGTGTGGGCAAATGGCGGCGAAGTGGCTTTGAAAATATGGCTTGAGGTGTCAAAGAAGAACGGGTGGATAGGTGAAGGATGGTTTTATTATACATAGTTAACTTAAACACTGCTAAAAAAAAGTTAAGTTAACCATCTTAACTTTCACCGGAACCTTTTTCTTTTAAATGACTCATCATAACCAAACCCACTATGACCCAACAACCAACCCAACCCCTCCATCCATGATCCATCTTGCCACCGCTACACCTAATGGTGCTAGTAAATTGAACGTGTATGTATATTGATTGATGGTAATTATAGGGTATTGCTTTATTGTTATAGTTATTGTCCCAATGAGTGAAAGTCATTTTTACTTATACGCATGTATTGATTTTCAGTACGTTAGATTACAGGTTCATTCAGGAAGAACTAATCGAAGGCTCAGGAAAAATTAGTGACCAAATGTTGTCATAAACGAAGATAAAAAATGTTTTGTACTTAATTTTTTAATTAGTCGTAAAAATCTAATGTTTTATAATTAATGGAAATGGATACAATGTATTCTGAATTACTGTAAAATGACATGCAAGTCCTTGCTAACGCTATATGTGTACAGATAAAAACGGTATACTCAAAACAATGAAACATACTATTTTGGATGCATACGAATATACGATCTATAAAAATTCCTTTCACAGTGACACATGCTAAGCATCTTCTTCCTTTGATTATCATTGATTGCTAAAAAACAAATTTTTACAATGATATCTCCTTTTCATTTCATCTCTTCCTATATATATATATATATATATATATATATATACTAGTTTTTATCCCCCGTATTACAGGGGTTGTTTTATATTGTTTGTTCTAATATTTATTTATTTTTTGAATTTATAGTTTTTTTATTGCATGAAAATTAATAATATACTTATGGTTTGATGATAAATTGTTTCACAAATAAATGAGATGTTATAACCCGGTTTAAAAGCTATATGGTTTTGAAGAGACCCAAGACCCGTTTATTTTTTTAATATAAAAATGGTTTTTTTTTAATTATAAATAATATTTATGAAAGTTAATAATATACTTATGGTTTGATAAGACCCAAGACCCGTTTATTTTTTTTACTATAAAATTGGTTTTTTTAATTTAAATAATATATATATCTTTTTTAAAATAAATAAGATATTAATTCTTAGTATATCCTATTTTATAGGTTTTTTACATCAATAATTTGGTGAGAATAATTTTTTATTTAATGAGATGTTATAACTCGTTTAAGGAATATCTGGGTTTGGTAAGACCCATACACATGAATTCGGGTCAAATGCATGAGAAACATCCATTTAAAAATAAAGCAAATCTGGTGACTCCAAAAAAAGGTGGAGCAACTACATCGCGACACGTAGGATTTTTATGTTTTCGTTTATATATATGTATTATAAGGGTTATGTTTCTTTTTCGTGTCTAATATTTATATTTTTTTGCATTTTAATTTATGTATTATAAAAAAGTTAATAATAATACTTAGAGTATGATGATGAAATAGTTTCACAAATAAATGACATGTTATAACCCGTTTAAAAGCTATGGGTTTGGTGAGACCATGACTTGTTTTTTTCATTTTTTACTATAAAATTGTTTCTTATTATAAAGGGAGAATTACATATATCCCCTTACTAACTTAACAAATTACATATATCTCCAACTCAAAACTTATAATTACATATATCCCCAACTCATATAAAAGTACCAAGTTACCATTTCCATATACATACCAATCTGCCCTAATATCCATGCTTCAACTTGTTCACAATTTGTCTACTCTTCTTCTCGCAGTGCAATTCTCTTTCTTGTGTCCCCGATTATTCAATCTCCTATTTAAGCATTATACAATTGGTTTTTTAATTATAAATAATATATCTTTTTTTTAAATAAATCAGATATTAATTTTTAGTATATCTCTATTTTATAGGATTTTTATATCAAATATTTGGTGAGATTAATTTTTAATTTAATGAGATGTTATAACCCGTTTATGAAATATCTGGGTTTGATTAGACCCATACCCATGAATTCGAGTCAAATGCATGAGAAGCCTCCATTTAAAAATCAAGCAAATCTGGTGACTCTACAAAAAGAGGGAGCGACCACATCGCGACACGTAGAATTTTTATGTCTTCGTTTATATATATTATAGATAGCACGAATCCGATAAAAAGTATTTCTTTTAGGAAACAATCTTTTTATGATATTATTTTAAAACACTATAAATTATTTTAAAACTAAAAGCGTGATAATATATGCATCACATTTTTATATACGGATGCAACACCTTTTTATGATATTATTACATTAGTTCATCATCTTATAAAATTGATACAATTATTTATCCTTTGTTGATTATTCATCAGTATGGGTAACATTGTCAAACCGAAGCGAAACCAAAACTTCGGTTTCAAAAAACTAATTGATTTCAGGCTTTTGATTTGTGTTTGTTGTTATGGGTCGGTTTCAGTTTTACATTTTCAATATGAAATTTGGTTTTGAAAACATTAACAAAAAATAATGAATGTGTGCGTTAAAATTTAGGCTTACAAGTTAATAACTTGGGTTATATTTTATAAATCCAATGACAAATACTTAAACAAGTTCGTTGGTTTTGAAGCGGAGTTTCGGTTTTGAAACGAGGTATAGCTAAAATCAAACCGAAATTCCAGTTTACAGAAAACAAACCCGAGTCATCGGAGTTGATTTGGGTCAGTTAATTGGGCACAATTTTATGGATTAATTTGATTTTCGGTTCGATTAATCCCTTAAATTTTGTCTACAAATATTGCCCCTTATATTAAATTTTATACATCCAAAAACATTTATTTCCTTTTGTTTTGGGACAGCAAAGGAAAATGACATAGCAAAGATGCATTTAGTACCTTGCATAAAAGGGAAGAAATAAATGCAACAGATAGATATAAAAATAACTGTTCAATTTTAGGGAGCTTCATATAGCGTTTAATTTAAAGATAAAATACACAACTCTCATTTTAGCCTATGATCTTTATAACAAAAGATAACGAAGTACTTTAATTTTGTTTTATTATCATATGCTAACAAACAGTTTTAGTTTGCGTCATTTTGTGCAGGACGATTGACCTAGGATAACGTAGCATGGATTGCACGGCACCGTTTGAAGTAATTTATAAAAACAAATAGCATAGATATTTTAATAAATAGAATAAAACTAATAAGCAGTACCCGAGCGTTGCGGCATGGTTGAGATAACCATCAAGAGACGATGTTATGGAAAGTTACCTTCTAACGTTTGTGGCATGCATTGACACATTATGTGTTTTACTTAATACCTGGATAGACCTTTTTTTACATCATATAAGAGTGTCTTACGTTGTATTAATGTGCGTTTACAATACTCACAACTTTATTTTTAAAAGGTGTTTATACGTTGAATGCAAGTAAATTTAAGTACTCCCAAAATGTCTTCGTAAACGAAAATCAAAAGTTGGCAGGAGATTTAAACTGTGACTTTTTTAATAAGACTTTAATCTCGAGCACATTTAAATTTTGTTTATATTAAGCTTTTATCAAATCGATCTCGAGTATATTATAAACGGTTCAACTCGTATACGTACTTTTAACAACAAAACCCAATTTCGTAAACCATATCAACAATGTAATTAAATGAATTGTGTGGTAAACTAGAGAAGAATTAATTAATTGTTTTGAGAGACCTTAAAATAAGATGATAATCTGATTGAAACTAAATTATAAAATTAAATGCAAATTATATATGAATGTATCAAAAGATCGAAAAGTTATTGAAGCTTATATGAAAATAAAATACAAAGATTATTATTAGTAAAATGTGGTAAAAGACTTACATCACACATTATCCAACAACGTATTTGGCTCATAAATCTATTAGATCATCATGTATGTGAGACAAGATGAGAACCTTAATCTAGAGTCTGTTTATAAACCACTTCAAGTATTGTCATTTCATATATATGAGAAAAGATGATAACCTTAATTCAATTTCTTTCAAATTTTTCACAATTTTGATTGTTTTAAAAACAAAACTTCGAGTATCGATATCTCATTCATTTTAGCTTCTTTTAATAAGTAGCTTGGTTCATTCCGGAACTCTCACATGGTAACACAAACCCATAAATAATCATGTGTGTATGTATGTATGTATGTATGTGCAAATAAAAAAGGAAAATTGGATTTAAATAATCATAACTATGTACTATTTGCAAATAACATTTCCAACTAAAGAGTAGCTACTGATGGTCTATCTCTTAACATATTTGTTCCCAACAAGTCATGACTAACAGAAGCTTAACTCCGTTAGCCTCTGGTCGCCGAAAAAACTTATTTGCTTGAAAACTCCTTTTTTTTGACCAAAAAAATTCAACATTTTTTACACAAACATTTATGTAGCCTTAGATAATAATTTTAGGATCTTTTTCTAGTAAAAGCCCATAGAACCATCATCGGAGTTAGTGTTGATAGAATACGAGGGTCGCACTAGCTCTATGATGGTGATGGGTGGCAGTTTAAGGCTAATTCGGCGAGCACCAAACCAAGACGACAAACTAGTTCCGACAAGGAGAATAAATGATTGTTGATTTGATCGGTTGAGAATCAGACAAATCCCTAACACATAGAAGGTTCCCGATGAGGTTATGATGATGGTGGATGTTAGCGGTGGCGATGATGGTATTCAGCAGTGTGGTAGTGTTCAGGTTGAATTTCCGACAAAAAACGTTTTTTCCGACGACCGAAGACTAACAAAGTTAAGCTTCCATTAGTCGCGGCTCGTTGAGAATAAATATGCTAAAATATGGGTCAATTAACAACCAACTTGTTAGTTAGATTTTTTATTTACCAATAGTCCATAGGTAGAATTATTTAAATCAAAATTTTTAATAAAAAATGAAGCATGTTTTTGCCATATTATGATTATGATGAAGCAAATACATTATTGTGGTAAGGTGGTCAATGCACTCATTTGCCATCATGCGTCTTTTCCTAAATTGGGGAAACTTCAAAACCACATTAGCAAAGTATTATTCTATTTTTAGTTTAAATAAAATAACTATTTTTACATTTACTATTGAGAAATGAATTATAATAAAATTTAGTGTTAATGAATTAACTTCTATTGGTAATTAACATAAAAAAACCTTTGACCTCATGCCATTAGATCAAAGTTTTGGATTTTTTTTAAAGTTATACGCATTGACTCTCCAGTCTAAACTAACATCGTACGCGAAAAAAGCATACCATTTTTTCTTGTTTTAATATATTTTCATATTTCTCTTGAACTTTATAGAAACACGTGGCAATATTGTAGTAATCAAGTGTAACATTAACACGTCTTTTATAACCCATTTATTTAAACGTGTTAAACCGGTTGACGGGTTAGTTGGTAATAATCAAGTTATTGTAAACATGTTAATTGGGTCAATGGATCGTAAATATGGGCAAAACCAGTTGGCGGGTCAACTAGTTTAACTAAATAGGTTATACAGACCAACCAAAACTCAACTTGTTTAATAAAAGGTCAACTCGAACACGTATTATTTGACCCGTTTCTAACCAACTCGTATTATGCTATCTACAAAAAGATTATGTATTTGTATGTGCCACTGCCTCAACTCACATAGGGCATGCCCCACACGATGTATATATATCTTACAAATGAAGTATGAAATCTACTTCATTCAACTGTTATCAAAGAGCGTGACCAAAATAATTCTTGTCATGAATTGCTAATTTATTTACTTTTTCAATACTTAAGCCACATATGTGCTTTGACTTAATATGATAAACCATATAAATCTTTCATGGATTTCTATAACTATTATAACTAAAGTGAAAGCTGTGGCTGATTCACCATAGCAACGCCGTGAGGACTACAACAATCGTTGATCCCACCCGCACCCTACTCAAACGCTTACTGCAGAAAAACGCTGACATCTTTGCGTGGGCACCAGCTGACATGACTGGTGTACCCCGAAGTAAGGCGGAGCATAAGCTCAAGTGCGATCCGGCTGTTACGCCAGTCGTACAAAAGCGCAGAGTAATGGGGCCTGAACAAACTAACGCGTGTAGAACCCAAGTCAAGGAACTCCTTGACGCAGGCATCGTACGCGTTAGCAGATATCAAACATGGGTTGCAAATCCCGTAATGGTACCGAAGAATGACAAACAATGGCGCATGTGCATAGATTTCAAAGATTTGAACAAAGCATGCCCCAAAGATTGTTATCCGTTACCAGAAATTGATCTTAAGGTTGATTCGTTGGTACCATTTCGCCTTAAATGCTTCTTGGATGCGTATAAGGGGTACCATCAAATCCACATGGCCGTAGATGATCAGGACAAAACCGCATTTCGGATGCCCGATGGTACATTTTGTTATAAAATGATGCCATTCGGACTTAAGAATGCAGGGTCCACGTACCAACGACTGATGGACAAAGAGTTTCATGCCCAAATCGGGAGAAACTTGGAAGTCTATATGGATGATTTGGTCATCAAAAGCCCCGAGCCAGAAGCGATGTTGAAAGACATTGAAGAAACTTTCAACACGCTCAGAAAGATAAACATGAAGCTCAACCCGAGCAAGTGTTCATTTGGGATGGAAGAAGGGAAGTTCTTGGGAGTCATTGTTACTAAAAATGGCTTCAGAGCGAACCCTGAAAAGGTCGAAGCCATTATTAAAATGGAATCACCTACCACCATCAAACAGGCTCAGACACTGAATGGACGACTAGTCGCACTTAATCGCTTTTTGGCAAACCATGCGGATAAGTCGTTTCCTTTCGTGTCAACATTGAGAAACTGCTTAAAGAAAACGCACTTCCGCTGGACACCAGAAGCGGAAGCAGCTTTTCAGGAGATTCGGTCACGCCTGATCGAACTCCCAACACTTACAGCACCACAAGCGGGAGAGGAGTTAATCCTATACCTTTCCGCAACAGATAGAGCAACCGGGGCAGTCCTGCTAATAGAACGAAAAGGCATCCAGATGCCAATCTATTATGTTAACCGTGTACTAACAGACGTAGAAACCCGGTACTCTACCCTCGAAAAATTGGTCTTAGCACTCATACACGCTTCACGCAGGTTAAGACGATATTTCCAGGGCCACCCAATCACCATTCTCACCAACTTCAAACTCTCAAACGTTCTAGGCAAACCCGAATTATCGGGACGTCTAGCCAAATGGGCAATTGAATTGGGAGAATATGCAATTAAGTACAAGCCAAGACCAGCCATAAAGGGCCAGGTCCTGGCCGATTTTATTGCAGAAGTCCCCGCTTCGCGGGAGAAAGAGTGCCAGGAGGAGGCTCAACCCTCCCCAGCACAGGACATCAATGATGTCTGGCGACTCTACACTGATGGAGCAGCCAGTAACGAGGGTTCAGGTGCAGGGTTAAAATTAACCAACCCAGCAGGCCAAGAATATACTTACGCTATTCGGTTGGATTTTCCAAGTACGAATAACGAAGCCGAATATGAAGCATTCTTGGCCTGTTTGAGAATTGCGCGTAAGATGGGAGTGAAAAACTTGGAAGCCCACGTGGATTCCATGCTGGTGGCCAACCAAATAAATGGGACGTACACGGCTGTGAACGACACAATGGCCCTGTACCTCGCCCAGGCAAAAACCCTTATGCGTGATTTTAGTGATTGTAAAGTCATACACGTCAAGCGCAGCGAAAACAAATCTGCGGATACGTTAAGCAAGCTTGCATCACTAGCCTTCACCCACTTGGGAAATGACATCCGCATTGAACTCCTCGAAGCACCATCAGTCCCGCACAAGGAAATTTGTGTCATCCAAACCGGTACAGAAACGTGGATGACACCAATAATAAATTACCTTGCAGCAGGAACACTACCAGAGTCAAAAACACAGGCAAGAAAACTACGCTGTAAAGCACTGAATTATCAGCTCGTCAATGACATCCTTTACAGACGTAACTTTCTTGGCCCACTCTTGAGATGCGTGGACAACCAAGATGCCGACTACCTCCTAAGGGAAGTACACGAAGGCATCTGTGGAGTACACGCAGGTCCTCGCGCTGTTGTAGCCAAGCTAAACAACGCGGGATACTTTTGGCCGGGGATGCATACGGATGCACTGGCATACATCAGAAAATGCAGGTCTTGCCAGCTTTACGCACCCAACACGCACCGCCCGAGGAATGAACTTGTTCCAGTCACTTCTTCATGGCCATTTCAGAAGTGGGTCATCGATGTGACAGGCCCATTTCCTACAGCAGCAGGAAATGTTCAGTTCCTAGTGGTAGCCATCGACTACTTCACCAAGTGGATAGAAGCAAAACCTTTAGCCCAAACAACTGCGAAACATATCAAAAAATTTATTTGGGAATTTATTATTTGTCGTTTTGGACTTCCACAGAATTTGGTGAGCGATAACGGCACCAACTTTGCTGACAAGAAGCTACAACAGTGGCTAAAAGAACTTCAAATCACCCACACATTTACCTCAGTGGCACACCCGCAAGGTAATGGTGAGGTGGAAAGAGCAAATAAGAGCATCGTCGAAGGCATCAAGAAGAGGCTATCGGAACACAGATCCGGCTGGGTGGACGAGCTTCCGCACGTCCTTTGGGCAAACAGAACGCTGAAGAAGGCCAGTACGGGAGAAACCCCGTTCAGCCTCACTTATGGCACTGAAGCCATGGTCCCGGTCGAAATTGGTCTACCCTCGCCAAGGGTCTTGATTCAGCCAGAAGACAATGATGCGGAAAGACGGTTGGATCTTATGCTAACCGAGGAACGCTGAGACTTAGCCGCAGTGCGTGAAGAGAACTACAAACGACAAATGCAAAAGTACTACAACACGCGGGTAAAACTCTGCAACTTCAAGATAGGAGACTACATACTGCGTAACAACGAGGCTTCAAACCAAGAGCGCCCGGGAAAGCTGGCCCCGGTTTGGGAAGGGCCATACATTATCAAAGAAGTCCTGGGAAAGGGCGCATACCGGCTCGAAAGGCTCGATGGCACTCCCATCCCAAGAACATGGAATGGAGCTCAATTACGCAAATGTTATATGTAGATCAATTCCAAAACTTGTAAAGAAAAGGCCTAGAGCCACTTCTAATGGAAATGATTCTCCTTTCATAATGTGTTTACCTTTATACTTATGAACTTCCCACTGATACCGGTATTCACCGCATAAACGGGAAGAAGTAAGTCGTTACGTGTGGAAGGCGGAAAAAACCCGCGTAAACACAACGTTAGTAAGGGAAACCTACACGCAGATATGATGTAAGTAAAGTTTAGCCATCCTTGTAAGTGCAAGTGACGGTCTTACCCGCACAATCACGAACAAGGAAGCAAAACTTCAACCTATCATCTACCACGTTCAAAGGTTATCCTAAAAAAAAAAAAAAAAATAAAAAAAAATAAAAATAAAAAATAAAAAAGATGAGGAAAACCTACACGCAGGTCAGATATGGGTAAAGTTTAGCCATCCTACTAAGTGCAAGTGACGGTCATACCCGCACAATCACGAAAGAGGAAGCAAAACTTCACACCTATTATCTACCACGTTCAAAGGTTAACTTATCCTCAAATAAGGTAAACCTACACGCAGGTCAGATGGTAAAGTTTAGCCATCCTACTACGTGCAAGTGACGGTCCTACCCGCACAATCACGGAAGAGGAAGCAAAACTTCACACCTATCTACCACGTTCAAAGGTTAACTTATTCTAAACACTTGGAAAATTGCTAATTTAAACTTATGTAAGTCATATAACGTTTATAAAGCAAGGAATCCAATGAATCAAGCGGTCTTAGCCGCGCAAAGATTTACATTTCATAAATATTCGTTACAAGAATGGCCGGGTAACTACCCGCCTACAAGAAAGTAAATCTATACAAACTAAATCTATCCTAGTAGCGGGAAGGGATCTTCAGAATCAGGCTTCAGGGCCACTTCCACTTGGACCAGCGCCGTCAGTAGAGCGTGGCTGTTCAAGGTAAGCCTTAAGGATAGGTAGCCCGTCATCAGCAGCAGCAATTTCATTCACCTTCTCCACCACCGGATGCGGGAAGGCAGCGTATTGATTTACTGCTTGGTCATATATGGCTTCGGTATCTACATTGTACAAAGGGAAGTTGGATGGCGGGACGCCTTTCTCAACAAACCCTAGACCAAGCAGGAAGCCGACCCGTTCCCCATCCTCGTGAGAAGCGTTGAGGGCTGCGCTCATTGCATCGTCGTAGGATGTCTCTGAGAAGACCCGATGCACAACCTACATAAGAAAATATACAAGTGTCAGCACCCTATCTACAAAGAAAAGCGTGAAGACATGAAGATAGACTTACCTGAGACAACGCTTCTCGAAGAAGCCATTCCTTGGCAACCAGAGCTTCTTGAAGGGCGGCTTGAGCTTGGGTGCAGGCGCGTTCGGCTTCGCTTTTGTTAAGATTGGCAAGTAGAACTTCCTTTGCGGCAGCCTCTTCGACGCCCTTAAGCTTCCGCTCGGTATGGTCAAGCACGCCCCTCTGGTCCAAGATCTCCTGGAGCTTCTTGGCATCTTCCATCGCCAAGGCATCATGAGCACGCTGGAGAGCCTCTAATTTGGCCTTGAGCTCCTCATTCTCCACACGCAAAGGCTCAGCAACGGCTTCAGCCTTGGTGGCCCTCTCGGTTGCGTTCCTCGCAGTCTCCTTAGCCAGCCGAAGCTGTTCGTTAACAGCTTGGGCAGCCTTGGAGCGGGCCTCGAGTCGCGCTTGAACCTCAACCTCGAGGGCCTTGAAGGCCTTCTCCTTCTCCGCAGCAGCTGCGGACAGCTTTTGGTTCTCCTCCCGAAGAGCCCGCGCTTGGGATACTTCCTTGGCGCGAGCTGCTTTCAACTTGTCGTTTTCACGACAAAGCAGCTCGACGCGCGGCTGCATCCGGGCTTGGAGAACTCGAAGCTCGTTGGTTAGCCTACCCTCCTGGTAGCTAGCCATGGCTTCCCCCAACGCACCATGGGGAGCAGCGTGGCGAGCCCATTCCACGCACTCCACAGGGGTACGAAGGGTTGTTCCTCGGCGTATGTTCCATCGCGGAACATACACTTCATTGGAATCCGAAACTGCAGAAAACAAAAAGCAGTTAGGAAAAGATGATAAAATATATAAGTGAAAAAGGGCCAAAGGAACCCTACGCACCTGTAGGGTCAATTACAGGCCGATAGCCGCCGAACCCATCACCTGAACCCAATGGAAATCCATCCAAGAGGTCAGGCAGATGGGAAGGTGGCGGAAAGATGCGAGAAGCCCCACGCGTACCTGAGGGACCGGCCGTCGTTGCCGGGGGCATGGTAGCAGCCGCCGTGGTCGCCGCCGCGGTCGCTGCCGCAGAATCCGCGGCAAAAGTAACCGCCGGCTCTGTGAAGGATGCTGTAAAAATCGCACTCACAGCCGGCGGTGACGTCATCTCGGCTGGAACAGTCGGCTCAGAATGAGCAACTGAACCAGCGGAAGCAGGCGCAGGCGCCTGGGTCGACGCCTCAGGTAGGCTGACCAAGCCTACCGTCATTGGCGGAGAGGTAGTACTCGGCCCCTCACCCTGGAATGCGCCAACATCCACACCTGCGTAAAGAAGAAAAGTGTTAAAAAGACTTGAAGATTAAACTACGAAGATAAAAGTTAAGAGAGTTGTACTTACGGGTTTTCTTGAGCTTGAACGTACGGACGGGCGGGGACGAACCCGATGGAGCCGGTCTCTTGATGCCGGTCACCGTCGTCGTCATTGGTTCTCCGGAGGTAACAGTCGTAGCCTCCGGAACAGTGGTCTTCTCACCACCGGGGTTCCCCGCCACCTCTTCACTATCTGACTCAGTGTCAGATAGGAGCACTGGATCGGCTGTGGAGGCCGCCTTCTCCTTCCCTTTCCCGCCGGCAGCCCTCTTCTTCCGCACTAACGGAGGACCATCTGCGGATTCCTCAGAAGAAGACATGGTGTAAGGAATTCCAGCAGCGGGTACAGCACTGAGGGGTGGAGGAGAGAATAACGCCTTACCTGGCCGCCGGTGGCTCAGGATCTCGTGGCCCAGCGGATAGACCTCCACAAACCGATCCGCTGTTTGCTCCAGGATGGGCAACTCGTTCTCGTCAAGAGCACGAGTACCCACCAGCACAGGATCGTCAGCTTCCCGCGGGTACAGGAGCGACTCCAAATTGTTCCCCTCTGAAAGAAAAGAAACAGTTAGAAGACAAACTCATATCAGCAAGAAAGACAAGACATACCATAAGGAGTAGAGTTCAAACCGTATTCGAGAAGGATGGGAACCTGAGACGCCTCCTTCCATACCCGGCTCATCCCCAGCATCACCATCCCGGACTCCGCAAACCGGTAAACCGGAGATTGGACCCGGGATATCTTTGCAAACCATTACGCCTCCTGGTAGTTGGTGGCGTGGTGGCTAGGAATTGCTTGGCCATTTTTAAACTTCATGGCAATGGGGATGGCGCGGGCAGAAATGTAGAAGAACTCCCGCTTCCACGATCGGAGACTGCGCTTGGTCGCGCAAATCTTCAAACCCTTGATCCGGGTTGTCAGGGTGTACCACCCCTGGATGCACCTCCAAGTATAGAAGGTCATCAGGCGGTCCACATAGGGCTCAATGCCCAGAATCCGGCACACCCACTCGAAATGGCGAATCTTGGCGATCGCCATGGGGTGCAACTCGGTCAGATGAACACCGTGCCTCTCAAGGACATGATAAACAAACTTTGTCAATGGGAACCTAAGATTCCCATAGATAAAGAATGCTGCATAAACCCCGATCTTGCCTCTGGGGGCATCGTACACGGTCTGATGAGGTTCAGGAAACTCAGGCTCGAAAGGATCGAGCATGAACTTCCTAACAACATACCGGTACTGATCGCCGGGCAGAGCACACTGGCACTCACCAGCAGTACTCCTGTCATCGGTGGTAGACTCAAGATCATGTGAAGACATCTTGCAGAAAGAAAGCGATTTCGGGAAAATGCTTGCCTGAAAAGGGGAGTATTTGCCGGAAATCGCTAAGAAGAAGAAGAGAAGGGTGAAGGTGTGAATTAAAAAGGACCCTCTCCCCCTTTATATACTAATCGCAATTAATGCGGTGAATTTAATGCGGAGGAGAGAGAAATCGAGGGTGCAATGAAACTATGACGCGTGGCAAAAAGCAAGCTGGCAACAGCTGTAAAAAGGACGCGTGCCAGAAATTTCGCGGCCACGCGCCCGAAAAATCGCGCCCACGCGCCTGAAAAAGCGTCTGGAATGACCATGTACTGTCACGTCACCATAACTTCCTGCACGTCCTGACACAGTCAGAAGAAACCGTCGCACGACGTTTCAGATGTTTGGACTGTTCTTATCCTCACCAACCTTTCGAATTTCAAAATTCAAAATTCAAAAAGATTCAAAAGTAAGCGGGAAAATACCCCTTACCTTGGCAACCAAGTAACCATAAGACGGATGCGGGTACAGTGTTAAGGCAAAACCCTTCACATACCTAGTACCCGCAGGAAATTGAAGCCAAGAATACCCCGGCAACAAAGTAACTATAAGACGGGTGCGGGTACAGTGTTAAGGCAAAACCCTTCACATACCTAGCACCCGCAGGGAATTGACGCCAGGGGTACCTTGAAAGTAAAGTAACCGTAAGACGAGCGCGGGTACAGTGTTAAGGCAAAACCCTTCACATACCTAGCGCTCCGCAGGGAATTGAAACCAAGAAGGATCTTCTGGGCATTGCTTGCGGAAACGGAAATAACATCCCCGCATAGCGGGAACGTCGAGAACTACATTGTTTGAGGCTCCAGGATGGAATTGGTGGTTTAAACATAATTGATCACTATGTTCAAAACCACTAAAACCTCAAGGAGAATCCACACAAGTGAGACTCAACGCTCCTGACTTGCGAGAAGGTTACATACCTACCCGCATCATACCCAAAGATCAAGCAAAAAAATCGGGAATTTTTGCAAGTGACATTAGGAAACCCGCGGGAAGAATCCCCACGGAGAACCTTAAAACTAAAAACCCTTTTCAAAACCCCTTGCTTAAAGTCCAAAAGTTCACCTCACCTTATTAAACATTCATGAGAAGAACATTGGACTGGGGGGACTTGAAGAGGTAGGTCCCAGCAGAGCCCAGTTGGTCCCGCAAGACTCACCTTGAACAGGGACGTCTGCGCAAAGGCCATCTGCTCCCGCAGGACCCACCATGCTCAGAGAACCTTACGCGCAGTACGCAAGCTGTACACGCAGGGAAAGCCTCCCAATGGTGAAGTACCCCGCCTGTTCCCGCAGTTGCGGATACAAGCCATCAGGGAAGGCTACCCGCAGACAGCAGGGCTACACGCACAAGACAATAGATACTTCAGTAGTCACATGAAGGAATGAGCAAGGCGAGAACAATCCCGCCAAAATGAGCCAGTCCGTATGATTCTGAAAGATCTTCTGTAACCTACCAAGGTATGGATAGGACAGACAATCTGACCAGAACAGCCCATGAGCCAATCACAGGGTGACAGCTCACCGACAACAGTACGAGGAGGAACACCCTCTAGTACTGTTTGTCACTATTAGCCGCTGCCTACTCACCAACCCTTACTGCGGGGCGTGCGCAGCCTACAGTTGGTGGAATAGTGTTACTGTTGGCCGTAACCTACTCACCAACCAGCATGGCCTGCGTATAATCCACAGTAGGTGGGACGTGCATAATCTACAGTTGGTGGAATAGTGCAGCCGACTTTGTTACTGTTGGCCGTAACCTATCCACCAACCAGTATGGCCTGTGCATAATCCACTGTTGGTAGAACAGGAACACTATTCAGCCGGCTGTACCTTCTAGGAAACCTACCTTCGGCTATAAATACTCCAACATCTTGGAATGGTAAGATCATCTGCTATCCAGTTATCTAGCAATCTCTTAATATACACTTATATTCAGAGCGATCTAGTCTGATTCTCACGCCGGAGGGTGGTCACAAGGAGGAACCCCCCCCCCCCTTCTCAGTGACGAGCTTACGGTGTTTGTTTTGTAGGTCTCCTGAAGAACAGCCTTCTCAGCTAGATCTCATCCGTGGGAAACATTACTTAACCCCCAGATTATCTATAATCTGTCCAGGGTTCACTTAGTGTTTCTTCAGGTACGTAGTAGAGTTATAGGTAGCGGTTTTTCAAGGGACTACATTGATTTTTCATTGGACGTATCCACTAAATTTTTAAACACGGTCTTCATTAAACAACCCAATTCTAATTATGAGAAAAGTTAACGTATAATTGAAATCAATGTTCTAAACATGAGAATTAAGTAAGGTAATTATATATACAAGTAAGTAGAGTAATTATGTATTACTCTATAATGTAATTACATAATTACTCTACTTGAATATATAAATACTCTATTTGATTCTCACGTTTAGTACGTTAATTTCATTTATTTTGATCCAAACCCTAAACATATAATCAAAAGCCCAAACCTATTAACGAATTTGATAAGTCTATCGGAGCATTCGGGCGCATGAGTAGCGGGAAACAATCGATCATATGGTACGACGACGACAACAATGGCGCATAACAAGAATTGATCTATTCTCCAGTCGATCAAAACAAAACTTGATCAATATTTAGAATCCGAACTCTATTAGAACAACTGAACACGGGAGATTCGATCAAAATTCAGGTGTGTTTAATTTTTACATGTTCAATTGATTTGTGATTTTTGCTTATGCGTACATAGTATAGGACTTAGATAATGTTGAGTACTGTTCAATTGTTTGATGGATAAATGAATGATTGTTACATTGAAAAGGAGTTCTTTCAACAAGTATTGGCCGAAGAGGTAATGAAACGCCTCTAAAAGATGAAAACTTGTAGAGAACAAGTTTAAATACATTTATTTTTTAAGACTATATGTCAGGTAATGTTTAATTTAATGACCAGTGTTTTTGTTATTATTGTACCGCATTATTTTCAAATAAATCAACTCGACACGATCCATTTAAAAGACCCTGATTTATTTCTCTTTCTATGAAATTATAGTATAAAAAAACGACTACAATGAAAAATATTTTTGGATTAAGCCACTGACTAGGTGGTTTCTCCGTAATCTTTATTTAAAAATGAATTTCAAGACTCTCGATGCTAATGTATAAGGCTTAGTGTAATGGGGCGACGATTTGGGCGAAAAGGGGCGATTTTTGTGGTGCACACCGCCCCCTGGGCGAATTTGGGGCGAAAAGGGGCGGGGGCGAGGAGAATTTGTCGCATGGCATCACATTGATTTTATTATTATTATATTAATATGTGTGTGTTATATATATACATATATATATATGTTATTATTATATTATTATTGTAGTCCATACACCATTACAACCAAAAAACAAAAACTCATACTTTGCTGACTGGGCGCCACATGGCGCAAAACGCCCCAATTTGTAGCCCCTCCACTACACATAGCCTGGGGGGGTTCATTTTCTCATCACACACCACCACCAATCAAATTATGTCACATCACCAACCCCAAATCCATCACATTTTGATGGAATTTGATAGGGGTGGTGTGGTGTGATAGGTTTTGGTATATATACATACATATATATATATATATACATATAGGTTTTTGTGTGAGTGAGAGAAGTGTATTTGGGGTGTATATATATGTATATAGAGTGGGAGACTTCCATCACTCAAACCCATCACTTGCGTGATGGCCATCACGCAACCATACCCATCACGCTTGAAGAAAGGACCGGCGACGATGTTCAATTACCCATCACGCGTGATGGGTGGCTTATCACGCACCGCCCCGTCCCCCCTAAATGAGATATTTTTTCTGATAAGTAGCGTGCCATTTACATGCAAAACCATAATGATGTTATAACATCGCAACTTCCCGTAAATTTTCTAAAACTTATATACCAAAAAAATAAAAATAAAAATAAAAATCCTACCATAATAACTTCCTTTACATTGCGTAGACTTCCAAAACATTATATATCTATACAAGAGGCGAACTAAAGTCTACAATAAAACACAATTTGTCAAGTGTATCGTAACGGATCAAACATCTAAGCTGGTTACAAGCTGGTTCCATTAAAAAACACAAATTGTTCACAAAACATCTAAGAAGGGTGTGCAATTGAAATATAACTTTTCCTTGTATAATGTCCTGTATACAAACTCTACACAATGTCCTGTATTTGTAATTGACTAATTGCACTAGCCTTCATCTCACTTGACACGTCAAACATGCTAGCTACAAACTTTATCTTTTTAAATCAAGTTTCATGTTTGCTTTTCAGTTAGGTGACTTAATTTTTATACTCATAAAAATATTTATTTTTTTCCCCTGGTTTGATGAGCTTAGTTTATAAATAAAATGATCCAATTATAATAGAAAGAAAGGTAAGCGGGCGACAAGCTGGTCCGTCAACTCTTTTTGAATGACAAAACCGATCCTACTGAAAACAAAGTTATCGTTCTTTGGCGTCGTTGAGTTACTGTGCACGACCCGCTGAACTCTTATAAAAAACGTATCAGCATCGTGGGCAAAAGTCTCAAATGTATCGAAAGCAAAAGGAATAAAGACGTGTTGATTCTCAAGATACGTCTTCTCGTGGGACTTGAACTCAAAAACTTCCTAACCTTGTCAACTAAAGGTGTTTAAAGGATTTACCTTCGTCAATGACCACCAACCTCATCGAAAGCTAGAAACGATACTGAGTAACATATGTTCTTAATTAACCAACAATTATTATGGCATACTAAAATAAACGAAACAATAAACGTATTATTAACTGGGCAAGTTATTCTACAAAGGGGAACAAAATGAGAAGGATTTGTAGCCACACAATAAAACATTAAAAAAAATATTATTTTTAATTTATAACTCAAATTTTAATAAGAAAACGAAGAAAGTAAAAACACAAAATGTTTCCACCGTCTTTCTCGTTCTCAAAAAAAATGGTGAGTGGAAAAAGTCGTTGTATCTTTTTGTTTATTATTATGTTTTGTGTTTATTTTTGTCATTAATTGTGTCTTTTTCTTGATATTGTGTCTTTTTTTCTTGACATTGTGTTATATTACTTAACATTATGCTATATTTTGTTCGGCAGTGTGTTATATTTTGCGAGCTATTGTGTCTTTTTTTAGTTATAACTGGGTCTATTGTTCATTTTCGTTATTGTGTTTTTGATCTCGGCATTGTGTCTTTTCATCAATTTTTTTTTAATTTTTTTGTATTTTATTTATTTATTTTTAACGGTCAATTTTTTTATTTTTTTTGTATTTTATTTATTTTTAACGGGGATGATGGCGGAAACATTTTAGTTATTTTTTTGTTTTTTATTTATATTTTGAGTTATGATTTTTATATTATATTTTTTTGAATTTATTTTAAAAAGGTTTTTGTGTGGTTACAAATCATTCTCACACTTCTTTATCTTTGTCTCCCTTTTTATTTTAACTTTACCCTTTTTAGTTAAACAAGATATCACAATTCGTGCCATTTAATTATCATGATTGGATGTTTAAGAGTATTCAATCGGGTTGTCTATTTATATTCCTAGAGTTAGCTTTGAGGGACGGGGCGTTTGGGGCGTTATTGAGTTGATGTTGTTGCTTGATAACACCGCCAAACATCCCACAACACATAGTATAATATACTCTAAAACATTTTAACAAAGTTTGAAATTAACCTACTTAGAGCATTCTCAATGGGTTCTCTATCTCCATCTTTAAAATTTAACTAAAAAACACAAGTTCTTTAATTTATACATCATTTTTTAAAAACATCCCTCAACTTCTCTATTTCTATCTCTATATTCTTTTTTTTGGTTATTTTTTCTCTTTCTTCCATTTATAATGTTACCTTCTAACTGTTTTGTCTTATTAACATTTTCAATATAAATTGATTTCTAATATATATTATAAAATGGTAGCTGAAAATGGAGTGTTGTGATAACACTCTAAATTTGGAAGCTTTCTATACCATTTTTCTAAAATTTAGAAATGAAGTTTGGAGATAGAAAATGAGTTGAAGTGATTATTTAGATAATTTTTCTAAATTTTAGAAATGAAAATAGGTATGAAGAACTATTGGGAATGCTATTAGGCTCTTACTCCAAATAAGATGACAAATAAAAACAAAAGAAAATTAGACAAAAGGGGGCTCATGGACAATAATCTCCTCAATTCGTGGGGGAGCGCATGACCCATGGACCATGGTTATGGATTCACACGGCCCATGTACCCTGTAGTTAGTCATTCTTAGTATTCCCATTTGACCCACGACCCTTTATCAATGACTAGTGGCCCATAATTAGTTATAAAAGATTAAAAACATTTATTTTATTACAATAACACATTTCACGGATAGAACGTCTAATTTACTATATACCCATTTGGGCCTAAAGTAAGAAAACATCAAGTTTGAACGAAGATATATAAATATGGTTGCAAAAGTCATTAGACGTTCACAAGTCAGTTGACTGTGAAATTACAAGTACTCGATTGAGATGGAGAGTACTTAGAAAGTACTAAGATATGGTAAACTATAAGAAAATAATTTTTTGAAAATTAAATATATCAAATATTATAAGTTTATTAATCTTTGTAATAATATGTGTGAATATCAATACGTAAAAAAACCAAAATGCATATTCAAATATTAAAGTACTTCCAAAACTTATATTTATTCATTGAAAATTGATCTTTAGTCTTTAATATTATAAACAATGAAATATTCTACAGGACGAAAGGTAGAATTTAGATGATTTTTTCTACCGGGAGAAACGTTAATATTAAAAAGTATGATTTTACAGACTAAATGTCTAAAGTGATTTTAACGACAAAAATATTTTATCAAAGTTTAAAACTATCAAACTAAATTAAATGTCTGATGCTAGATCATTTAATATAGATAAACTATTAAACTATTATTCTCGAACTATAGGCTCAAGGTAATCGTTTATTAAATATAAAGAAGTGTTAATTGACTCATCAAAATGTGAATACACTCAAAGTTTACAAATTCTTTTAAGCGAGTCATTTAAACAAATCAAAGTTTACATGGGATTATAAATTCAGAAAACTTTAGTATCCGTTGGCTCTCAGGTTAGATATACATTTATCTTTTTATCTTTGTTTGGATCAATACATATATGTGGTTAGAGCGTAGGCATACCCCGCCATGTTTAGTAATTGAGCTGGTGTATAGAATCGTTAAGGATTGACTGTGGATATATATTCGGTACACTGATATGTAGGGTTGCTGATTGTTTCGAGTATGAACTTAAGGTTTACATAAATGGTTTAACGTCAACGTATTCATTAGCAGTTGTCGCTGACATATTTTATAAAACTATTTGCAGGTAATAAGTAGAAAGATGCAGTAGAAGATAGAAGACATAGTCGTTCGTCGCATTTGATGGCTCATTTTGATTTAATATGTAAATTAACGTTTGGTCAGCTTTAACGTTTTGTAAGATAATACTGTTTTGGACAAAAATCAGCTAAGGATCAAGTATCCAAATATGTTATGTGAGGTAAGGTGCTAATTCGATAATAACAAATGTATAAGCGTGATATCGGTGAACAGAATGGTTTGATCACGAGGGAAAAAGCCCTTAATCACGATAGTCTTACTTCGGTCAAAACTTATCGAGGCAATCGTTGGTAAAATAGCTCCGGTCGAAGATTAATAGGATAATCTTTGGTCGAAGTACTTTAGACAATGATCAACAAGGTAACTTTTGGTCGATGAGTATATGGTTATCGTGGTCTCCGGCACAAAAAACCCCGGACGGTGAAAACTATCACCGTCGAATGTATTAATAAACAAAAAATGGTTACAAATGTGGTGGAGAATATGATCAAAGTTACAATGAAAGCTAGTGTTGAGAGAGTGTTTAGTTCTGCTCAAGTGTGTGTAAGTACATGTGTGTTTTCCTATCAATCATATATCGTTTAAATAAGAAAATAACAATAACAATAACAATATTTCCTATTTATCCGGAAGTCTTCCACTTAGCCGTTCCACGATCTTTGACCACGTGCCAATAGCCACCCAGTAGCGAAATAAGCGGAAGAATGAGTCACACAGCCGTTGATGATATTTAAGCTTCAATCTTCTAGAGAGTTCGTCCATAATCAGCTATGTTGAATTAGGATCCTATATCCATGTTCCAGCTATAGAATGTCCCGTGAGGATAACTCGCACAAGTACGTCTTAAAGTTGCTATACATGTCTAATACATCACCATACTAAACGCAATCATTAGTAAACAAACAATACCGAGAATCATCGATCCTTTATATCCTGACATACATTTCAAGGATAAACTATCCATAAGACAGTTAGGGATAAAGGATCCTCAGTATAAAAATCGTGGCCTAACAATTGCCCCCAAAATGGCGGGTGACAGTGGAGCACAGCTGTCATTTTGAATTTCAAAATCACTGTTAAAACTGATGGATGGGACGGTTTTACCAGAAAATTTACCATTCAGCCCCCAAAGATATTTATAACCGTCTATATATGCTGCCATATATCTTTGATTATATACACCTTCTTCTTATGCATCAGGTATTCTTCTAACCTTTGTATATTATTTTCTTTAATCATGTCCGCCGCTTCTTCTTCTTCTCCGGCTCCTTCTAAACCTTCTGAACAGTTATCCGGTGGTTCCGAACTAGTCGAAATGGAACCCCAATGTTTGCTTTCCAACCCATCTTCTGAAATTTGTAAGCTCACGGATCCCGAGGTCGATAGTTTTCGTACATTGTTTCCCCCAGAAACCCTGTTTCAACCCTACGAATCCACCATTAGATGCGATGTTTACTCCGAAGGATGGGTCTGTTTTCCAGCAACTCCCTTTCTTATCGGCTATAAATACCCCTTTCCACCTTTTACCCAAAGTTTTTTCGATTCTACCGACATATCTTATATACAAGCCTTGCCGATGATCTGGAGGGTTCTTAGCACTATCGAAAGAATCATCAAGGAGGAAAAAAATGATTTTGGCCTTCCGGAGTTGTCATATATGTATACCCTCACTACCTTCGGTTCTGCCCATTTTATCTTCAAATCCAAACCTCGACAGCCACACCCGATCTCGAAAGCCGCGCTGAATGATTCCGTGTGGAAGAATCAGTTTTTCTTCGTAAAACGCGACTCAATACCAGGGGGAACTGATCTTCCTCCAACGTGGGTCACGAAGGGTAGGATCCTGGATCCTTAAGGAATAGCAGGATCTTTTATTCTTCAATCTTTATCCTTAAAGTGTTTTTCTTGTCTGCAGTTGAGAACTTCGCTTCACTGAGCAAATTAACTGGAGCAGAAGAAAAGGCAAAACGGTTCCTAGAGCTGGATACCGCAATTTCAAGTATTTCAAGTAAGTTAATAATTTTAAAGTAATTAGAATAAAGTAGAATACTTATCTGTCGATTTTCCTTCTACAGGCAGCAAGAAATCTGAAAAGTCTACCCTCAAGTTCTCCATGGACGATATCGATTGTATGGTGACCTCTCCCACTGCCAAGAAGGAAGCTTCAAAGGCTGGAACCAGCTCTGAACCAAAGACTGCCACAACCAGGGCCAAATCCGCAGCTTCTAAGAGGAAAATATCCTCCGATCCCAGACTCATTGCGACATTGTCTGCTCCGTAAGTATATTGTATTTTTATCTTTAATAATTTAGGATCCAGTATTGTCCCAATCTTGATATGAAAATTGTTGATAGGCTGTGATTGCTATGCGGGATCATTATGAGAAGACTATCCTTCAGATGAGCGAGAAGATGGCAGGATTATGGAAAGTTGTGGTTGCTAAGGATAAAGCTATGATCCAACTCAAGAAACAATTGGAGGATCAGATATCCTCAGTCGAAGCCCAACGTCAAGAGGCAGTGGAGCAGGCAACTGATGAAGCCAAGGTATGGGCTACTAGGTCGATCTTCCAAGCGCGGATCAAGATGGCGATGGAGGCCGGTGATCCCGCTTTCGACAAATCGGCTTGGGATGTTGAGAATTGGAAGGCTGCTCTTGAAGACCTTGGTGGTGAGGACGACGAGGAGATGGTTGAGAACACCGAGGCTGGGACCAGTGGCGTTAAGGAGGCGATTGAAGCTGGCAAGGGGGAAGGTGATGCTGCGGTTGAAGATGCAGCTTAAGTGGGCGATGAAGGATATTAAAGACTGTTAGTAACTCTTACTTAACCCGGATGGATGGTCCATCTTTTCGTATGGTGAAATCCGGGTTAAGAATTTTGGATAAGTCCTTGTGGCTTATTTTAATTAATATATAAATCTTTTGACTATCTACCTGTTTTTATTTTCATAAACTTGTTGCATATAAGTTTAGCATTGTTGACAGTTTGGTAAATAATCTTGAATAATAGATTTTTAGGATATAAGATCTTTAAAAATCTTTTAGAATAGAATATCCTTAATTAATCAATAAAATTTATATAAAGAAGATTTTAGGATAAAGTATCCGGAAATTAGCTAAAGACTTCAGTAATCAAATAACTATTTTTAAAAGATTAGCCTTTTTAACCGGAATATCCAAAGTTATAATAAATATCAAACTTAAGTTAATCAATAAAGATCATACCAGAAGGTCTATATAGACCTAAGTTACCAGAGGTATTGAACTCTTAATGTTCCTCACAAGAGTAGCTTTAGGATCCGGGATCCTTAGTTTCTTGATTTTCAGTAAGAACTTAGAAAATTTGCTGCAAATAATTCATGTTATTAATTGGGGTTAAACCCGTTAAACTGAGGACAAGCCCAACAAATATTCTGGGGACAAGCCCGTGCAACTGGGGACAAGCCCGTGTAAGCTGGGGACAAGCCCGTGTATCTGGGGACAAGCCCGTGCAACTGGGGACAAGCCCGTGTAATCTGGGGACAAGCTCGTGTATTTGGGGACAAGCCCAGCAAACTGGGGACAAGCCCAAAAAATAAACTAGGGCCAAGCCCAAACTGGGGACTGGCCCAAAGATACGGATGTTAACTGGGGTCTCGCCCGAACCGGGATTTAGCCCAAACGTGAGATAACGTGAAAACGTTATAAACCGGAGGTATGGTACGTCTACCATAATTCGTAGGATCCTCCATATAGTCGGAGACAACGAAATTGTCAGCCACTAAGAGTGTACTGGTCCCGCTGCCCCGAACTATACGTTGGATAGCGTGCGCAACTGGCGATCGTGAGAAAGGTGAAAACCTTTAAACCTTAGGGGATATGACCATCGCGGGTCATATCCAAACGTGGGCTAGGCCAAGGGAAATAAGATAGTACCTCAAATGCAAAGGAGAGGTGGCCAACCTCTTGAACATCAAATGAATCATTATATTCCTGCATGGTTATTCAAAACTTGGAAAAGATAAAGTGTTAAGAATATATTATCCTTAAATTAACAATAATAATTCAAAAAGAATAATTGACCAGAAAGATGTTACCGATTTAAGGATCCTAGATCCTCTCTCTGTATAATATATTCTCTCGGATAGTGGATCCTGATCAGAAAAAATATTTCTTGAGGTGGATGGCATTCCATGCTCTTGGTAACCTGTTGCCTTCCATTGTGAGCAAATGATATGCCCCCTTTCCTGCTTCCAACTCAATTTGATAAGGTCCTTCCCATTTGGGCGCTAGCTTCCCATCAGCCGGATTTGTTGTGTTTTGAAAGGCTTTCCTTAACACTAGATCTTCTTCTTGAAATCTTCTGATTCTGATATTTTTGTTATACGCCCCAGTTACCCTTTGTTGATAAGCTGCCATCCTGATCTTGGCCAAGTCTCTGAGTTCTTCTATAGTATCCAAGTCTTCAAGAAGGATTTCTTCATTGGCCTCAGGATCACGGATGCTTGTTCTTGCTGTAGGAACCACCATTTCTGTAGGAATTACTGCTTCTGATCCAAACACCAAAGAGAAAGGTGTCTGGCCTGTTGCATTTTTAGGTGTGGTTCTGTCTGCCCAAAGAACATAAGGAAGTTCTTCAGCCCATTTTCCCTTCTTGGATCCTAGCTTCTTTTTCAGATTGTTGATGATGATCTTGTTGCTAGATTCTGCTTGACCATTGGGTTGAGGGTGAACTGGAGTGGAATTAATCATTTTGATGCCCCAACTGTCACAAAAGTTAGTGGTTCTATTCCCGATAAATTGGGAACCATTGTCACAAATAATTTCAGCGGGAATATCAAATCTAGTTATAATATTTCGTTTAATAAAAGATATTACTTCCCTTTGTCGGACTTGTACAAATGCTTCTGCCTCAATCCATTTGGAGAAGTAGTCAGTCATAGCAAGCATAAAGACTTTTCCACCTGGTGCTTTTGGTAGCTTGCCTACAATATCCATACCCCATTTCATGAAAGGCCATGAGGAGGATATAGGATATAGAGGTTCCGCTGGTTGATGAAGGATATTCGCGTGTCTTTGACAAGCATCACATTTCCTTGAGTACTCCACTGCATCCTTCTTCATTGTTGGCCAAAAGTATCCAGTTCTAAGTATTCTGGAAAATAATGCTCTTCCACCCGTGTGATTGCCGCAATCTCCTTCATGAAAATCCTTGAGTACAATCCTTAAATGCAACGGAGAGGTGGCCAACCTCTTAAACATCAAATGACTCGTTACAATCCTGCATGGTTACTCAAAACTTGGAAAAGATAAAATGTTAAGAATACATTATCCTTAAATTAATAATAATAATTCAGATAGAATAATAGATCAGAAAGATGTTACCGCTTTAAGGATCCTTGATCCTTTTTATGGATAATATATCCTCTCAGGATAGCGGATCCTGATTAGAAAAAATATTTCTTGAGGTGAATGGCATTCCAAGCTCTTGGTAACCTGTTGCCTTCCATTTTGAGCAAATGCAACGGAGAGGTGGCCAACCTCTTAAACATCAAATGACTCGTTACAATCCTGCATGGTTACTCAAAACTTGGAAAAGATAAAATGTTAAGAATACATTATCCTTAAATTAATAATAATAATTCAGATAGAATAATAGATCAGAAAGATGTTACCGCTTTAAGGATCCTTGATCCTTTTTATGGATAATATATCCTCTCAGGATAGCGGATCCTGATTAGAAAAAATATTTCTTGAGGTGAATGGCATTCCAAGCTCTTGGTAACCTGTTGCCTTCCATTTTGAGCAAATGATATGCCCCCTTTCCTGCTTCCGACTCAATTTGATAAGGTCCTTCCCATTTGGGCGCTAGCTTCCCATTAGCCGGATTTGTTGTGTTTTGGAAGGCTTTCCTCAATACTAGATCTCCTTCTTGAAATCTTCTGATTCTGATACTTTTGTTATATGCCCCAGCTACCCTTTGTTGATAAGCTGCCATTCTGATTTTTGCTAGATCTCTGAGCTCTTCTATAGTATCCAAGTCTTCAAGAAGGATTTCTTTATTAGCTTCAGGATCACGGATGCTGGTTCTCGCAGTAGGAACCACCATTTCTGTGGGAATTACTGCTTCTGATCCAAACACCAAAGAGAAGGGTGTCTGGCCTGTTGCATTTTTGGGTGTAGTTCAGTCTGCCCAAAGGACATAAGGAAGTTCTTCATCCCATTTTCCCTTCTTAGATCCCAGCTTCTTCTTTAGATTGTTGATGATGATCTTGTTGCTAGACTCTGCTTGGCCATTGGCTTGAGGATGAACCGGAGTCAAAGTAATCATCTTGATGCCCCAACTGTCACAGAAGTTAGTGGTTCTTTTCCCGATAAACTGGGAACCATTGTCACAAACAATTTCAGCGGAAATACCAAATCTAGTTATAATATTTCGTTTAATAAAAGATATTACTTCCCTTTCTCGGACTTGTACTAATGCCTCTGCCTCAATCCATTTGGAGAAGTAGTCAGTCATAGCAAGCATAAAGACCTTTCCACCTGGTGCTTTTGGTAGCTTGCCTACAATATCCATACCCCATTTCATAAAAGGCCATGAGGAGGATATAGGACATAGAGGCTCCGCTGGTTGATGAAGGATGTTCGCGTGTCTTTGGCAAGCATCACACTTTTTTGAATACTCCACTGCATCTTTCTTCATTGTTGGCCAGAAGTATCCAGTTCTGAGTATCCTGGAAAATAACGCTCTTCCACCTGTGTGATTGCCGCAATCTCCTTCATGAAAATCCTTAAGTACTTCTTGGATCTCAGGATCCTCGATGCATCTCAGATATGGACCTGAAAGAGATTTTCTGTATACCATATTATCTAATAAAATATATTGGGATACCTTGAGCTTGAAAGACTTCGGATTTTCTGTGGCTGGAATTTCTCCGGTCTGAATACAGTTCTTGATAGGATGGATCCATGATCCTTTATTGTTTGAGGATAAAGGATCCCAGAGCATGATTTCTTTATCTTTTGTTATTTACCCAACTTCCTGTTCTCCTATTGCTGGCGCGAGAATATGGATTATTGGGATTTTCAAATCCTCATGAATCTTCAGAGATGAGGCTAAGTTTGCTAAGGTGTCTGCCCCAGCGTTCTCTTCCCTCGGTACCTGTGTAATACTAAATATCTTGAAGGATTTTGATAATTCCTTCACAACATCTAAATATTTCATTAGTTTCTCACCTTTAACAGCATACGAGCCATTAAAGTGGTTAGTTATTAATAAGGATTCTACATAAACTTGAAGATACCTGATCCTCATGCTTTTGGCAAATTGCAAACCTGCGATTAAAGCCTCGTACTCCACTTCATTGTTTGTTTCCTGGAACTCACAAGCTATGGATTGGGGTAATATGTCCCCCTGTGGCGATTTCAGTAAGATCCCTGATGTGTGCTGCGCGTGGCATAAAATATAAAAGGATGGAATGATTTGCTTTTGCACATGATCGTGTTTTAAATTTATAAAAGTGATTTCTACGAAGACTAAACACACACAAAATAGGCAAGTGTACCTATCGTATATGTAGAATAATATTGGTAAGAACCAATATCGATCCGTGGACACAAAGGTTTCTAATAATGAATCATTGTTTTGCTTTAATCGGAGATTTTAATCATTTTGGGGTTAATTTTTGAACTTTTTATAAAATGTAAATACTTATATATAATATATAGGTGACCAAGATAAGAGATTCTAAACGAGTAATTCAATTATGTGAAGGTTACCATCTAATATCTAGAATCCACTCCATTGTTCCTTGATGATTAATAGTTAAACATGTGATAGACTTGTCCTAATAATATATGATAGAATTATGATCCTCATTTTTGAGTGAACACATTCTATGACATAATGAATAATAGCATGCATATTTTCAAGTCCATCCTATGCTTAATAGCATGCTACCTGAGAATGTCAATTTAAGTAGATAAGCAGTTGGTAAAGTAGAATGATTAGAACTGACTTCGATTTCTCAAATACTAATCCTAACAACTTTGAGTGGTTGTAGTTAACTCACACAACCTTCCCTTAGTTGATTTATGTAGGTTATAATTACACATTCTGTTAACATATGATTTCTTTAACTAGCATGATATCCTAAGCAAAGCCATTTTCGGATTACCAAGACTTAGAGAAATACATCATAACTTATATCTCATCATTTCTAAGTACAATATAAGGATCCATGTTTCGATAATGTATCAAAATATTTCTATCTTTCAAGAACATGAATCGATCATGAATGATTGTGTAAGGCCCCGTTACCGGTAGCCCTACTTTCGTGTTGGATTCACTCATAAACGCAGTTCTAAATATCATAGTTAATTAAAACATTCGCGGAATATAAAAGCTTTCATAAAACATTTCATAACAAAACACGTCTTGTCTTAAAACATCATTTTGTCTTTCAAAATAAACGAAACATTAAACTTAAACGTCTTGAGTCTTACGATGCCAGCCTCTTATTCAGTGCCACGTGTCTCCTCAAGCGAGCTGCCTCATCCTACTCACCTGCGTGCATACTAAAAGTCAGCTACGCTGAGTGAGTTCTAGTTAATCATACACTATACAATACACATAAACTTATTTTCTTTCATTCATACTTTCATACTTTCTTTTGTATTAACTTACTTTCATATCTTACGTTATAAAGAGCATTACGCCCTACATTCCTCGAGTATTATTAGGGCTCGGTACCCTCCTTCCTCAAGTATTATTAGGGCTCGGTACCCTCCTTCCTCGAGTATTATTAGGGCTCGGTACCCTCTTTCCTCGAGTATTATTAGGGCTCGGTACCCTCTTTCCTCGAATATTAGTAGGGTTCGGTTCCCTAGTTCTCGAATATTAGTAGGGTTCGATTCTCTCTTCGTTACCATACAACCATACATCATACCTCGAGTATTATTAGGGCTCGGTACCCTCTTTCCTCGAATATTAGTAGGGTTCGGTTCCCTAGTTCTCGAATATTAGTAGGGTTCGATTCCCTCTTCGTTACCATGCAACCATACATCATACCTCGAGTATTATTAGGGCCCGGTACCCTCTTCGTAACCATACAACCATCCTTTCCTTCTTTTATTAACTTTATCACATTCATACACATAAGCATACATATCATACTTACCTTATACTTAGCGTTACAACCTGACAGTACGTGCAATATCCGAAGATCGTTCACGTACCGTCAAGCCATCATTCATACATATCACATTATTCACATAAGGCATACACTTATCTCTTAGGATAAGCGTATTAACAAACATATCGAGTATGCACACAGCCCCGAAAACATAACACATAAATGGGGCTAGAAACTCACCTGAATCCTGTTACGCTCTCCGTTAATAGTTATTCCCTTCTTGAGCTGTGCACGGCTAACTGTATAATATTTACACGTATCAATTAACTACTACTACTCATGTTGTATTTCTATCTTTATATGACCCACAACGAACGGGGGTCCGGGGGCAGCGCCCCTGGAAGCGGGGTCTAGGGGCGGCAGCCCCTAGCAGGGTCCAAGGGGCAGAGCCCCTGGCTGGGGTCGAGCTTGACTTTAGGTTTTTAATTTATTTTCTAATCGAACTTGACTTTAGGCGAAGTTAAACCTTAGGCGAACTTAGCTTTAGGCGAAGTTAAACCTTAGGCGAACTTAGCTTTAGGCGAAGTTAAACCTTAAGCGAACTTAGCTTTAGGCGAAGTTATCAGTTAGGCGAACTTGGCCTTAGGCGAAGTTATCAATTAGGCGAACTTGGCCTTAGGCGAAGTTACCAGTTAGGCGAACTTGGCCTTAGGCGAAGTTACCAGTTAGGCGAACTTGGCCGTAGGCGAAGTTAAGCTTTGAAGGCGAAGTTAAGCTTTTGCAGGCGAAGTTGCCCAGTTCGCAGGCGAAGTTGCCCAGTTCAGCTACGGGTTTGGTTTTTATCAAGCATTTTGGCGATTTTAATACCCTTGTTATGGTTCGACATCACCCACTAACGTTCCCTAACCATTTTCGGTCGTATATATATCCCGTATATACTATAAAGCTTGGATATTTAAGCTTAAGGACATTCAAAAGGCTAAACGTTCAATAAAACGTAAACTTTAAAGGTCAAGAACATACCTTTAGCGCTCGTTCGATCTTGGTTAGCTTGTTTATGCACTCTAGATCTCGTGTAATAAGATCTAATACCAACTAACGTTTACTCTCTCTCGGATCTTGCTCGTTTATGGTGTGTGTGTTTGGAGTGTGTAGAGATTATGATGAAAATGAAATGAGGGTTTAGGGTTTTAGGTTGGTTTAGGGGATATTTATATCCCTTAAAGCCCATGGACCTAAGGCCCATTCTCATTTAACCCATCTCAATTAATCTAAATCCATGATCCGTTCTTTACTCGATATTAATTAATTAATAACGCGAAATCACTAAACGTAACTTTCTTTATTCAACATTATAAATTTTAGGATGTTACAGATTGCCAATATAATTGACAATCACCAACTTTGAATTAGTATTTTAAGATGGTGAAACATTTCTCATCAAAAGATAATTGTAAGATAACCATGTACTTTACCAAACTGAACCACATGTTTTATATAATCATCAAGTAAAACAAAGCTTCTTCATAGATTTTAGATGGTAAATGGAGTTTAGCTCATAATGAGCATGATGATAAACATTAAGATGGATGATAATAACAAATACGTGATTAAACTTGGAACAATCTAACCAAATGTAGATGAAGCTTCCTTCTTAATGATGATAATGATGGATGATGATGATGGTTGATGGTGATGACCTCCAAGCCTTCAAACTCTTCACTAAATCTTCTATGTGAGTGTTAGTGTGTGTTTTTATAAGAGAAAACCGGATAGAATTCTTTTCAAGGCACCCTTGATGAATGCAACATGAGCCACTATTTATAGGCAATCTGGATGGTGAGGCACGACCCCGTGCTTGATGAGCACGGCCCCGTGTATTTTTATGACATGTGCCAGATTTGTTTTGTCTTTTGTATGAGCTGGAAACGGCCCCGTGGTTAGTAGAAACGGTCCCGTGCTTTTTAGTGACATGTGCTCAATTCTTCTTTGTCTTTTCTGCATTCCCGTCCACGGCCCCGTGCATGCTGAGCACGACCCCGTTCTTTTGTTCTCAAATTTTGTCTTTTCTTGTTCCATAAGCATGGGGGCGTGTTTCTTGAGACATGGGGGCGTGTTTCTTTGTTTTCTTGTGTTTTCTTCTGTTTTTCTTGAATGTGTAACTCCATCAATCTCTAATTTCACTCCCTTTCTTATTGTGTAGGTGCGTATATACGTGTGTAGGAGCGTATCTTTGTATAGGTGTATGTATGTTTGTATGTATGTAGGTATGTTTGAATGTGTGTAGCTAAGACATAAATACAATCAACCTACATACATGTAGGTAACATTATATGAAAGGGAGTGAAATTTGGGATTAATAGAGTTACAGATTCACTTCTCGCACTTCTTGCTGTAATATCACTTCTCGCAAGATCCACCCCCTACACACACACGAATCACATATGTGCCACCTTTTTACCCATCCAGATTCCACGGGTCTTAAACCTACGATGTGGCTACCTTTCACTTTGAGGTCTTTATTTCCCCAATCACTATTTTACAAAATCATAAGTAGACACAACTCCTTTGTACTGTGAGCGTCTAGACCTAGGTTCCATTCATCCCGCACATTAAAGAATCCGAAAGGTGCATTGTTGAGTATATATAATATGATTTCATTGAATAACGTGAGGTTTGGATTTATTAAGGTGTCATCCGGTGAATCTACAAATAAGAGTAGGTTTCTAGATTATGCTAGTGTTTCGGTAAAAATTAAGCAATTTAAATAACAGTGACCATTATGGTCTACAGAAACTGAAAATGAGTAAATGGTGGTTACTTCCACATGGTTGATTCTTAGCCCTATATTTAACTTGTTGGTTAAGCAACTCGTGTTTGTCACCTCCATTTGGATCTTCCAGCAATAACTTGTTGTGTCTGGTTATGAGATGATCAGATCATCAGAATGACGGAAATGGAGTGAGTGCATAGGTTTTCATTTCATGAATGCTCAGCACCCTTCTTATGACCATAATGACAACTTACTAAATCCAAACCTCATGTTATCCATTTTGGTACCAAAAGATAATAGAGGACATAGACATAGAGAAAGAGAATGTGTTTACATTGAAGAATCTAATTAGTGTTAACAGAATTTTCAACATCTCCAACTTTATTTGTAATCAAATGAGTACGTTGGTGGAAGAGACGGTTATCATGTTAAGGAGAATTTTTGACATCTCCAACTCTTCAATTGTAGTTTCTTTCCATTATTCAAACATAGAGAAAGAGAAAGAGTTTGCATAATTGCATTGAAGAGTCTAACTATTGTTATAAGAACTTTTAACATGTCCAACTCTATTTGTAACAAAAATGAGTATGGAGGAAGACACAATGATCGTGTTAAAGGGAATTATTAAATCTCCAACTCTTTAGTTAAAGTTTATTTTTTAAAACGTTTTTATTTTGTATTTATTCAGCACTTCCGTGAAAAAAAATAGAGTTTATTTTTAAAATTTTTGTTATATACAAACACTAAAAAAAAGAGAAACAACACGTATAGGCCTATACATTGTGTATACTCTTAAGTCCTAAATGTCGTGTATAGGCTTATATGCAGCGTATTGATCCCACATCCCCAAACAACGAGCGAAACAACTAAATTATATTCTCGGGGTCTATGCGTCGCGTATAGAACTATACGCATCACACTGGTTTCACAAACTCATATGTTAGCCAAAGAATGCCGGACACCAAAATTTGTGAATTCCATACGTCACGTATGCCCTATACACGTCGTACATAACAATATAAGATATCTAAATATGATGAGAGTGTTTAGATAAGAGGTTTCTTTCTATAAACAATATAATGTATGTATTATTATTTACTTGACTACATTTTAATATAAATTTGATTTTTAAACTCTAATAATATGTACCTAGCTTCCTTATAAACTCTAATAATATGGTCTAGCGATAACAACTTAAAGAGGTGAGTAATTAAGTCTCCTAGTCAATAAGAAAAAAAAAATTGCGTAATTTAAATAGTTAAGTAGAGATCGCATGGGTTGTTCAATAAAAAAAGTAAATTGAGCGGTAATATAAGTAAAAGAAATTATAATATTTATGTTTTTTAATATGAGTTTATATAGTGAACAAGAATTCGGATTCAAAAGATATCAAAACAAATAATAATAAATAAGAGCTCGTGCAGGAGGGGACAAAATGCAGGTGCTCTACACTTTTTAAACTTTTAATATAAAAATTAAATACATAAATAAATAAATAAATAAATAATTAAAGGAAATAGTATGTTTTTTTGAAGATTTTACGGAGGGAGAAAAGTTTGATTTTTTGAGCATCGGTCACATGGTTTTGAAACAGTGGTGGACCCCACACAACCTGGCAAAAAAAACGTATATTATTTAATTTAATTTAATTAATTAAAAATATAAAAGACAAGTGGGCCCACCATATAGTCAGCACCCATGTGAAAGTGTCCCTGCTTGTGGGCCCGCTTTTCCTCCCTTCCATCCACCAGCCCCCACACAACATTACAAAATCTCTTCTTTCACTTTTTTTGTGTGTGTGTTGTTTTTTTTTATTTTCACTGTCTTTATACGTACGTGTGTATGCAGGTGCACCAGGGCAGTGTGTAAATATATATTATATTTATATACACAGGTATAAAGACTGCTCAACATTTTTATTCAGTTTGAATGCTCAACACCCTTCTTAATCTAATTTGTGCATGATAAATTTTAGATCATTAGATGCGAGTTAAGGTATAGAGGGTGTCTGTGCGATTTCCGAGTTAAATAAGGTTCAAAAATTTAATAATAAGATAAAACTAAATTAATCAACCACCAATGTAATATGCATAATAATACATGTATGATTCATTGCATCTTATTATAATCTAGTATCACTTCTAATATGGATTAATATATAAAATTTATGTCATTATATATCTATTGCATGTAGTTGGCTAGTGACTAAAGACTATTTCAGCGCTTTAAAAATTTATATTTACTTCAAGTAATTGCATTATGTATTGTAGCATATGAATAAAAAGTTGTAAAACTCTTGAAATCAAATTACTCTTAATTACTCTTAGCGTGTCATTTCTAAATATTTTAAAATATAGTATATATATATTCAGGAATAAAAAAAGTAATTATTCAACTAGGTAGAGGAAAAAAGACATCTTAATATTGGTATACCGATGTTCACTATATGACTCGAAATTAAAGCACATCAAAATACATGTGGGTCAAATACCCTTTGATAATTGACACCTAAAACTTATAATATACCTAGGGGGTTCTTGGGGATGTTCTATACTAAACTAACACAAGGTAAAAAAGAGTATGAAAACCGTGTAAAAATAACGTAGTGTTTGGAATGAAAGATTGAAAGATGAAATGTAATGGACCAATATAAGAGAATGAAAAAAGAGCATTTAGTTTATCAACGGAATAAAATCACTTATTATATTATTTATTCCATTTCTCCTTAAAACACTCTAAATTCATTCTACCCGCCCTTTTTTTTTTCTCATTTCAACATTTCATTCCCTTTTTCGCAATACGTCACCTCCTCCTCCACCAACACAGCCATCGCCACTGATGGTCGGGTATAAATTATGTGTATATGTGTGTTATTTCATGTATTTTAGTTGTTTTTATACAATGAACACAATTACTTTGAGTTATTTTATGATTGCGGGTGTTCGGAGCATAAACAAGCTAATTCAGAGTTATTTAGATGAAGATTAAGCAAGTCTCGAGAAGAAGTAAGCATAAGGAAAGTATTGTAAATTTTCACTATTTTTTCATGTATAAAAACTGAATGATTATAGTTACTAATTTATGATCTATGAGAATTGATGTTTGGTATTGTTGAGCATTTAGTCGCTATATGTTTATTTCAATCAAAACTATTAGTCTACCAATTGTTATGATACTTGGTTCATATGGTTTTCAGTTTAGTCTAGGTCGATGAAGCATACATTTGTCCATGATTGTGTCATAATGGGATGGAACCGTTGGTTAATCGTGTCGTCTGTTTACATTTGTTGATGCTAAACGTACATTTATCCATGATTGTGTCATAATGGCAAGGGAACCTTTGGTTACCAGTGGCGTGTGTTTACATTTGTTGATGTCTAAAAATGAATTATTCAGTTAACCGGATTTGTTTATTGATAACTAATTTGTTAAATAACATGTGATTATTGTTTAGTTGCATGGTTGAACCTTAGGTGTGATTGATTTTAATTGAATTCTTTACACCTTGTTAAGTGTTCGTTTATTTCAAACTTAACTTTGCTAGCGTGATCAGCACTATAAGCCGCTACTTCATAATATTAAGAATCAATTGCACTTTACACTGACCATTTACTCCTTGGTTCGAAAACCTACTTACCCTAACTAGTTTAAGGTGATTATGAACACTGGTTTATTCGTATTTTTTATTATACAACGACAATCTAAGATCAGCCACCACCACCATCCGTCACCATTACCGCCACCACCACCCACTACCACCAACCATCGTCATCATCGCATGTCGCTCACCACCGCCACCATTGCTACCACATCCACTACCAACCATCATTACCGCCTGCCACCACCCTCCGCATCACCAACACAACCATCCACCATCACTGTTCACTGCTCACCATGTGTCACTACCACCACTGCCACTCACTGCCATTTTATTTTATTTCTTGACCATTTCTTGTTTACTAAATAGTACAAAGTAATAATGTATTTCGTTATCACATGGTAACCAATTATTTCAAGGAAATGATAATGATCTATTTTATTTCCTTGTTCATTCTATTACCTCATTAATTTCATCCCTCGTCTTCCGTTACCTCGTCCATTTCATTACTCATACCAAATAGATAGAGCATATAAATGTGTGTGAATGTACGTATGCACCCACCAACACATTAACTTGTCATAATATTGGTTGATTTAATAGATCAAGATTTTAATAGGATATGCAATATACAAGGCATTTACTGATCGGTCAAGATCCGGTACAAAATGATTAATAGAGGAAATGTTTAATGTCTTTAAATCATCATGTATGAAAGTTGGTTCACATGCATACAAACAAAAGAGTCGAACATGAACAATGAATGAAGAAATTATCAACAATATCTCGTATTTTCAAACATGTTCCAAAATATATAGTCAATTATTGTCTAAGGGAGTGTTTGTTTTTTCTTCAAACATCTTCAAGGGAGCTAATGTCTGCAGACTGGCAGACATTACCCTTGAAGACTGTTTTTTTTTAAAACAGATTTGAAATTATCTTATTTCATCTTAAAGAAAAAGCAAGAAAACATTACTTAAAACATCTTCAACACCACTCTACTCTTCTCCCCTTGCATCCACTCCTCCCACCATTGTCCGCCACCAACACCACCCATTGTATGCCGCCACCACCATCCCCCGCCACTACCCACCGTCCTCCGCCACTACCACCATCCACCACTACTACCCACTGTCCGCCACCACCACCACTCATCACCACCACCGTCCATCACCGCCACCACCCACCACAACCATTCATCACCACCACCACCCACTGTCGGACGCCATCACCGTCAACTACCACCATCCATCACCAACACCCACTGTCCACCGCCACCATCCACCACCACTACCCACCGTCCGGTCCGCCGCCACTACCACCATCCACCGCCACTACCCACCGTCCACCACCACCACCCATCATCACCACCCCCCACCACAATCGTTCATCACCACCACCACCCACTAATTTTTAGCTTATGAAGACGATATCCAGTTTATAAAACAAACAGTATTATATTTTCATATTACAGACCACATCTACAGTTGCAGACATGAAATCAGATGAAATCAGATTGCAGACAGATTTTGTCTTAAAAAACAAACAACACCTAAATGTTTTTTGTATTATTGCCAACACTTTCTTCTCATTAATAGACATACAACCTACAAACCGGTACAAAATTAAAAAAGAACAAATTAGTTTGATTGTTTACTTTCACACAATATGTATATACGATAGAAAATACAAAATTTTAATATATAAATCATTGATAACACAATTAAATGATTTTTGCGGTTTATTTTTTACGTACGAGAAAATTTCTTTAATGTTTCGAAACTTTAATCTCAAACATTTAGATGTTTAAAAAACTTTTATATTTGACTAGGCCACCAATCAAAACATTTTTTATTATTTTAATAGCTCAACGTTCTTGACATCTAGGTATAAACTAAGTTGTTGTAAGATTTTCAATTTACATAGATTGTTTAATAATCATCATTATACAATACTAACTACTTTTTTTGGACGGCCAACAAATTCTTTAAATTGGCTACTGGCTAAATTTATCGTATTATGAAATACTCGTCTTTTAATATGAGAAAAACCCTTGGAAAACACGATAGTACGGTGAAATAAAACTCGTTTAGTTCAAAATCAACTAATGATATAGTGATAGCCACATACTCGCTTAATCTTCCATTATTACTTTGGTGCCTCTAAAACTAAATGCTGGTTGCAAGAATCGAACATAGGTCACATAAAATATCAAGTCTTTTTTTACCAATACACCACTAACTCATTGACATAAAATATTAACAGCTAACAAGTTAAAATAATAAATTAACATTCTTAAAAACTGCAACATTGTTTTGAAATATGAATATTTTAGAACAAGTACCATGAGTCAAAAAAGTGTTGGTTTAGAGCATTTCCAATAAGTCATGAGTAATTTCTTTATATTATATAAAATAGATGTAAGTTGTTGTGAGTGGGGGAGATAAAGAAATTTTTGTTGATGAGTAAATTTGGAAAAATACTTTCATTGTTACTAATTTTTTAATATTTTTTAAAAGTGGTTGTGAATAAAAGAAAGAAAAAATGTAATAATCAAGATATAAAAAATATTGTTTAATTAAAAATATGAGAATTTGTATTGTTTTCTAATGTAATTAAATAGTTGGACATAGAGATGTTGCTGGAATCTCAGCAGGTTCTTCATATTATCATTAGTTAGTTTTCTATACTATATAGAGTATTTGTAAGTGTTTGTAGGTGAAGGAGATAAATAAACTTGTGTTGATAAGTAATTTGAAGAAACATGGCTCATCCTTTATATTTTTTTAATATTTATTGAAAGTGGCTATGGGTGGTGGAGCAAGAAAATGTAGAAAATGTAGAAAATGATAAAAATATAAAAAAATATACTATTTAATTGAAATAAAAGAAAAAATACAGTGTTTTTTTATTTTAATTATATCGATGAAAAAAGAGATGTTGCTATGAATGTTATTACTTATCAGAGCATTCGCAACACATCTCCTAAATTGTGAGATGTTTTTGTAAATTATAAGATAGAGTTAATAGTAATTGTGAGTGAATGAGAGAAAAATAATTTGTAATTTGAAGAAAAATTACTTATCCTAATTTATTTTTTAATAATTATTAAAATTAGCTGTGAGCAGAAGGGAAATAAATTGTAATGATAAAGTATAAAAAAAACCATTTATTTGACAATGAGAGAAAGATATAGTGTGTAGAGAACATATCGTTGTAATAGGATAAATTATTTTAATTGTACAAGTAATAAGCATTATTAAATTAAATTATTTAATATTTTATAACGTAAAAATAATGTATATATCCCATGATACCACTAGAACATGACATATATTAGCCTAGATTTGACCATTCCACTTGGCTAAAGTATATTAAAAATTAAAACCACAGTACAAGCAAATAAAGATGCTCCAAACAACAATATAAAAAACAACATAAATTAAATTAAAAAAACCCATATGTTTTGTCATTATTTCAATGTCATGTCCCTTTTCATTGCCCTATCATGATCATGATGTATTCATACATATATTTATATTCATACATACATACATAATATAATAATAACATTAACTACTTGTGGCATAAATGCCACCATTTCTTTTCTACCTTTCTTTCAACACTAAAACACAACTACCACATCACTCCCTCCCAACACCCGATCACAAAGTGATTTTACAAATTAGCCCCTTTCATTACATAATAAAACACACTAGACCAGGGGTAGCTTTGTAATTACACCTAAATGCATTCTGAATTTTCTTTTCTATTTTTTTTTTATCCTATGAGAAACTTGTTTTTTAATGGTGTCTTTAATTCAACTACATTGATGTAGGGTTACAACAAGATGAAGGAAGGAGTAAAAGACATCATCATCATCATCATCGTACTCAGTATATCCCACCAATAGCAAAGCTATGGTAGGGTCTGAGGAGGGTAAGATGTAGGCAGCCTTACCTCTACCCCATAGGGATAGAGAGGCTGCTTCCGGTGAGACCCCCGGCTTGATAGTAATTTTGCATCAAGCCTTAGACATAAGGCACATAGCACTCAATCATCGGGACACCGGCTGATCGGTGCATGTACCCTTATCTTTCAGCTATCAACGCCACTACATGATGCCTGATTAACCGTCCGTCACTTTTAACGTTATTTTCACGAGATTAGTAAAATAACGTCAAAATTAGTGCAATTTCACTTTTGCCCACCCGAGGGTTCACACATATATACATCATATGTGCGCACAGCAAGCAGGGCTAGAAGGAGTAAAAGACACCCTCTACTTAATTTCTTTCTTATCTATATATAATTTTGTATTGTAGTAAGTAATATTGTGGCGGGACGTGACGGTGGTGGTGGCGACGACGGTTGCTAACGGTTATTGGTATTGATGATCTTACTAAACATCTCTTCTTGGTAATCCTTTCTTGTTACATATATTCATCCTCTTCCTGTAAAGTAGTCAACCATATAAGGAACCATTAACATATGACCTAAACCCGTTAAACCGATTATCTTACCTACGCTAAGGAAGCTAAAAAAACTCGAAATTAAGAACTACATCCCGATGGCACCATGACCCGAAGAAAACCTGCACCAGCACAACCAATGTTGTTAGCCAACCGATTAACCTAGTGTTAAAAAAATTAGTTTAAAAACGAGCCAATTTGTACCTAGGAAACTGAAAGTAACAAGATTTCAGTGAAGCCAAGTCCAATGTCGAGGTGGCGGGAAGCAAGGGGGAGGTCATCAAGTTACTATTACCAGTGGATATCGGGGCAGAAGAGACGGGTAATATCATCATTTGAGAAGACGGTTTGGTAGTTTCCGGATGCTTTTGGTGAAGCGAAAAAGTTATCGGGGAGATTGTGCTCCAAGCTGCATTGCAATGTATTCTCAAATTTAGAAAACTAGTACAAAATCTAGTAAAGCATAATGTTTCCTGATTTTTTTTTTCTTGAAATAATATGATTATACCCATACCCAATGTTTCATAACCGGACACCTTATCAGTTCACTGGTTGAACCAAGCAAATCGGTTTAATAAACTAGAGGGTATTTTTAAAAGTTTAAATTATTAACTAACTTTGAACAAATTAGAAAAGTACTTTATTTTTGTAGATCTATATTACTAACAAAATATAAAACCTTAAATGAACATAGTATAGTATGAATTAGTAATGAATCAGTAAATGAGATTTTAAAAGGAAAAATAACAAAAAAATAATAATAATTGAAACCTGAACCGACTGGTTCAAATGCAGGCGGCTCAAATACACAACCGGACCAGTTATGTGCCCGATTCCAAGTCCAACTGGTTCGGTTCTGGTTTTGAACACACTAATAATCTTACCTTTCTGGCAAATCCAACTCTTCTTCATTATTAGGGGTCACTTTTCCATCACCATTTTCATCTTTTAACTCCAATGTTTCCTTCTCTTTCTCCAAGTCTAAATTTGCCTCTAAGGGTTCATCACCATTGATAGTTACACTTGCCATTTTTGAAATCAAACCATCCTCTACACAACACAACAAACACATATTAATTCAATTAGTCATTAGAAACGGATTCCGTACCGGATTTAACTAACAAACTAATACATTACCCGAGTCAGGACTCGATGAGCTCCGTGAACCAAAAACCGACGGGTGGTTGAGATAACTTGGGGAATAACATGTGGGTGACGGAATGGCTGCGCCCGTGGAAAACGCCCGCTGGTGGTGGGACCGTTTCACATCGAGAAGTTGCAGATCCATGATCCGACGGTTCTGAAGCTCGAGTGCGTGTTGCAGATCCGCCTGTTCCTCCAACTTCTTCCGCCACAGCAGATCCTGGCTGTGGTATAACATCCTCGCACCTAAATTCGAAAAACGATAACGATAACAATAACAACAAATGCTATCAAACAATTTATAGAAAATATTTAAATCAAAGTTTTAAATAACTACACACCTATATTTAGATCGAAAGGATCGCGTGCAGAATCGAATCCCGTGGGACTATCGAGGGGCGACGGTTGCTTTCTGAATTTTTCCGGGACTTTACCCTTCTCCTTGTACGGTTTCACTAAAACCCGAGCATCACACACGAAATGCGGGTTGCCTTTCGCAAGTATGAGTTTAACAGTCTCAGCATACACGAATGTCACAAAACCGAACATTCGTTTTTGCTGGTATGGGATCCGAACATCCTGAACCGGCCCGTACATGCTATCAAACAACACAAAATCATAATCATCTCCACTAAACTAAATAATGTAAAAGCACAAGAAACACGAGACCGAACCTGAAGTAATTAGACACATCTTCTTCTCTAAATGTACTATCCGCTGGAAAGGTTAGGTAGATTTGCCGGGAACCCGGGTTTAGCATACCCATGGAAAACTCGTTTCTCAACCGCCCGAATTTGTTCATATCGTCTCCGATCATCAATGCCGTGGCTGCAGCTGCTGCGGCCATCCTGCAAACAATCACAAATTGAACATCAAATTTTTCAAAGTAACTATATAGTGACTGACTGACTGATTGATTGTATATTATTATTATTACTATTACTACCTTGGGCTATCGGATTGTTGCTGAAGAAGAAAATTCATTGATTTCGGGCTGTTCAGGAAAGAGTAGTTCGGAGAACCACCGCCACCGCCCATCAGCAACCGTTGCTGATGGGCGGATTTAGTACGGAGAAGTTCATAGCAGTGTTCCATCATATCAACTTTACTTAAAGAACCAACCGTCACAGCTGTCAAATCATTGACAGCTTCAGTACCCGTACCAGCACCCATGCCAACACCATGTGTGAACCTACAACTAGCTCCGTTTTTGCAGTACCCTCTAGCAAAGTACAAACAAACATCATTCACCGAGGAGCTTCGGCGGTGGGGACCACCACCGCCACACCACGGTGAAAACATGTCGCCCGAGCCATTGGGCGACACCAGATCCGGGTAAAAGAAGTCCCCGGACTTGTTGGCGAGTGTAGGAGACCCATCGTTGAGAAACGAAAGCTGGTCTTGGATCTGCAGCTCGTCAATCAGATCGGGCTGATCAGCTCCAGGTCCAGCGCCAGCGCCTCCGGCGTAGTACGGAGGCGCTGACGAATTCAGCCTGTGTTCTTCCACAGGCTGAAATTCCGAGTTTGTCCAGGAACAGGACAAACTCGGAATACTTAACGGCGAAGGAATATTAGTTCCTCCGCCGTTAAGTAGCCTCCCAGAATTCGCAGAATTCTGGCGAGAAAGCGAACTGAATGGTGATGGAGACGACGGAGTTGAAGGTGTGGTCGGGGAAGAAATGCCGAGTTCTTTCCGAGCTTTAACAATAACCGAATGGACGAGTGATTCGGGGCCGAAAGCTAAGCGAATCATTTCTTTCTCGCCGTGATCTTGAATTAACAAAAGACCCATGATTTTTGAAGCGTACTCTGGGTCTAAGCTTTGGATCCTAGTAAACACAACTCGTGTTGCTTCATATGAGTCCATCTTGATCCACTGAAGTTCGTTGACAGTTTCAAAATAAAACCCAAAAACTACCAAGATTTTGAACACAGTTAATTGCTTGATTTGATGTTCCTGTTGAGGAAACAAAACAAAAAAAACACATAAGTTTAGTTAAAATCAGAAAAACCACAAAATAAAAAAATAAAATAAAATTAACCTTAAAGTTAGTTAAACAAACCCATGATTTAGATTGTCAAAATTCATGCAAAAAAAAAGTTTTACAGATTAAAAAGAAAGAGTTGGGGTGAAAATTTTGCTGCAAAAAGATGATCAGCTTTCTCTCTCTATATATCTAAGTGTTTCTCTCACTAGAAGCTTTATTTTTGCCTCATATGAAAAGGGGTAAGCTTACCCCATAATTAGAAAAGAAAAGGAGTGATGAGAGGAAGATGATGATGTTAGAATATTCTAGATAACAGTATCAGAAGTTTTAGTATTACAGTGTTATCATAATTAGTAGATTGGATTTGATTATGTTTCTTTGTATTTATTTAATTTTACTCCTATATATAGTTGATCAATAATACATTACATTTGACGGGGTTTTCATTATTCTACATGGTATCAAAGCCTTAGGGTTATGGCCTGTTTTTTTCTCTTCTTCTTGTTCTCGTCCTGCCCCGGGGACATATATACACATATATCGTTGACTACGGTCTACCCGCTTCCACTTTCTAATCAACCGCCGCGTAGATTACGATCCACCAACACAGTTGTTGCGATTTTTCAACTAGCGATTTCTTCTTCCTTGAATCTCACAATTACGGTCTCCTTGAATCTCACAACTATAGTTGTCTTTTAGTGCTATGATTTTCTATAGTTTTCGTGTATTATCTCAATTATTAGTATTTTTTTTGGTTGAAAAAATTCTTACCCTACGGGGAAACCTTTTTATAAATTTTGTTTATTTCTCATTCATCAAATTTATTTTCCTTTACTATATCTTTAGTTTTTTTGTTTTTTCCTCCTACATTAGTTCGTTAAAAGAAGTAGTTTTTTAGTAATTTAATTTATTCATTAGTTTTACTCTTTGGACAAAAAATTTTTTGTAAAGTCGGTGCTTCGGCCGACTCAATCATAGCTCCTGTCATCGCAGTCGAAGCTCTTATCATCATGCTTAGCCGCCTGACCACGGTCATGCTACCAGTGATCTTCTTAGATCCTATAACCGATCGAGTTCCTGCTCTACATGACAGCCGATCGCGTATCTACACAAGCTTCGCGCTCCAGTCTGAGCGTTCGATTTCCTACTGCTCTGACTGCGAGGGAATGTTAGAGAATATTCTAGATAATAGTATTAGAGTTTTAGTATTATATTGTTATCATAATTAGGAGATTGTATTTGATTATGTTTCCTTATATTTATTTAATTGTACTCCTATATATAGTTGATTAATAATACATTACACCTGACGGGGTTTTTATTATTCTGCATATGAGAGTAAAGAAAGAAATCTAAAGCTATAGATAGAAGTTGAAAGTGGTTATTTGCTATATAAAGTGAAGTGATGGAGTGTTAAATGAGTTGCAGAAGTGGAATAATCAATAGCTTTGCTGCTATTGCTGGTGCTGCTGATATCAAGGATGTTGATTTTCAGAATAATAATTATAATTGTACTCCTATATATAGTTGATTAATAATACATTACACCTGACGGGGTTTTCATTATTCTGCATATGAGAGTAAAGAAAGAAATCTAAAGCTATAGATAGAAGTTGAAAGTGGTTATTTGCTATATAAAGTGAAGTGATGGAGTATTAAATGAGTTGCAGAAGTGGAATAATCAATAGTTTCGCTGCTATTGCTGGTGCTGCTGATATCAAGGATGTTGATTTTCAGAATAATAATTATAAGGCACCTACACAGTACTACCCTTGTTATGTTGGTTTTAGTGTGGGAGAGATAGAGAGAGAGAAGAGGAGAGAGAATTTAATCTCTTGAATCTCTCTCCTATTGTAGTTTAGTTGAAGAAAATATGTTAGACCATGTGTAGTCATAACTCTTCACATCAAGACATTATGCGTTACGTGGCGTCCAGTCAGAGTTACGATTTTTTACAAAAATAGGCTGTAGTCATGACTCTCCATCCCCAGGCGTTATGCGCCACATGGCGCCCAGTCACTATTAAATTTATTTGTTTTTTTTAATAATAATTTCTTTAAATAATTAAACATAAAATGAAAAAACAACATTAAAATCAAGAAACAAGCTGGTATCCTTCCACCTACCAAAAAACAACTGCTGCTCCTGGGAATACACATACCAACCCAACACCCACCAAAATTCTACTGACGCCACCGCTCCTCCTCCGCCGCAAGCCTGAAGCCAAATCAAGAAACAAGGTATCCTTCCACCGCCACAAGCTCGAAGCCAGATCAGAAAACAAGGTCTCCTTCCACCTCCGCCGCATCCGCCAGCGGAGTTACTCCTTCCACCTCCGCCACCGCCGCCGGAGTTACTCCTTCCACCTCCACCGGTGTCAACGGCTCCCAACGATAAACCCCCACCCTCCCAACGGCTTCGGCCGTGGCAACCAGAAAACCAGCCAAACTCCGTCCAATGCTCCGTCTAAGGTAATATATAACGGCTCTTTTTTTGATATTGGAGCCAATTCTCGCGTTGTATATATAACGTAGCCAAAAAAAATTACAAAACGCAGGGGGCGGTGTATCCCCCGCGTTATCCTCCAAAACGCAGGTGGCAACGTTGCCACTATACATGGTCTTAGAGCCAATGTTAATTTGTCTTTTTGTATTTTATAATGTTTGTTGCTGTTATAATTATATAATATTGTTTTTTAATCAATTTCAAAAGTTTATGTATTAATAAGTTTACATTTAATTAGGCAACAAATAACTCCAGTGGCTCTTATTTTTTTTTTTGAACAACTACAAATAATGTCGGGTACTTTGTATGCGGCCTTCATTGACTAAAGGTAGTCTGAACCGGTCATGAGTCCGGACGGACGGAGTCTTCATAGTAGTCTTCACTCATGTTGTCTTCTGGAATTGGTTCGGGGCATCCAGCTCTTCTTGAATCGCGCATAAAACTGTTCACTTTCTTGAATGATATCTATGGGTGGTTTAGATTGAGAAGGGATAGAAAATGTTACCGGATTATCTTATCCTTAATTATATAAACACATAATAATACTTAATCACTTGGATCGAAGCTTAGGTATTATTAATTAATATATAATTCGCTAAAATCGATGGCTCTGATACCAACCTGTCACACCCCCATCTTGGGCCTGGGCGTGTGACCATCAGTTGATACCGTTTTGTAATTAAATCAGAGTTATGGATTAATGCGGAAATATTTGCGTTGATTAAAATATTAATATTTACGTAACAAAACATGGCATTGTAAAATACCCGTTAAATGTTTACAAAAGATTACTTGTTTATAAAAAACCATCATTTAAGGTTAATATTTAACAAAATGATCTGAGCCATCATATCGCCTATTAAAGACTTCGATTCTTAAAGCGCCTATCCTTAATTACCTGTAAAACAGTTTGAAATACGTCAGCAACACATGCTGGTGAAAAAGCTGACCCAAAAATATTTTATTTCCTTAATTACCCTTCGAGACATAACTTAGGTCTTGGCCTATCATGGCTTAAGAATAATCAAGTTAAAAACTTAAAACACAATTACAAACTTAAGCTCAACTTGAACTGCTCAGCAAACACCGCAACGTTCGAGATTACTTAACTGCCATCAGTATACACATGATTATCATCTCTCAGACTTAACTTAGGTCCAACCGTCATGGTGGAGGCATATAACCAAGTATGGTGCGGTGTGCCCACCGTCTACCACACATATAAGGATCCAAACAAATGTACACGACAGTCTGATGGCCATCGATTACTTTTGTTCATAATGTTTTAGAGATACGTAATCTCATGCAATCAATTTACTTTGATTCGATTGAACAAGTTATAAAACTTTGGGGGCGTATTCACCTTTGAAAATGATCAGCTTCACTTCACTGATCGGTTAGACTTTCTTTTTCTATCTCGGACCTATCGTACGGGTATAACCTTTTGTTATTACTAGATCAATAATTTAGCTTTAGACCTTTAGTCTATTTTGTATAATATTTACCTTGATTATATTTTATATTCGAACCTTTAGTTCAAAACATCTTTTCTTTATTTAATAAGTTTAATGAAGAAACACTAATTGACCTCGGGCAGATTACGGATAATCTGGGGGTTAAATAGATGTTTCCCACGAAGGTTAGGTCCGGCAAAGATGATTCTTCTGATAACCTGCAAAACAGACACCGTGAGCTCGTCACTGAGAAGGGGGGGTACCTCCTTGTGACCACCCTCCGGCGTGAGAATCAGACTAGATTGCTCTTGAATATAAGTGTATATTAAGAGAATGACTAGAGCAGATATCAGGTAATATATCAAGATATGAGATATGAGATAAGATATAAGATAATGATACCGTTCCAAGGTGTTGGAGTATTTATAGCCGAAGGTAGGTTTCCAAGCAGGTACAGCCGGCGGAATAGTGTTCCTGTTCTGCCAACTGTGGGCTACGCACATGCCATGCTGGTGGTTGGTGGGTAGGCAGCGGCTGATAGTGACCAGGCCGGCTGTGTACTATTCCTGTTCCACCAACTGCAGGCTATGCACGTCCTCCGACAGGTTGGTGAGTAGGCACCGGCAAATAGTGACATACAGTACAAGAGCGTGCTGCTCGTCATACTGTTGTCAGTGAGCTGTCGTATCTTTGGTCAGATCTTTTGTCCATACCTCGTCAGGTACAGTACAAAAGATCCTCCAGTATCGTACGGACTGGCTCATTTGGGCGGGAGTTTTCCCGGCTTTGTGCGGGAGTGTTCCCGGCTTGCTCACTCCTTCTTTAGGTGACATTACTGAATTATTTAAGAGTTAAGTGCCTTGTGTGTGTAGCCTTGCTGCGCGGGTAGCCTTCCCTGATGGCTTGTATCCGCAGCTGCAGGAACATGCGGAGTACTTCACCATTGGGAGGCTTTTCCTGCGGGAACAGCTTGCGTACTGCGCGTAAGGACGTCACGTCTTTGAGCATGGTGGGTCCTGCGGGCCCAGTTGGTTTCTGCGCAGACGTCCCTCTTCAAGGGGTTGCGAGTTTAGCCTTTGCGCAGACGTCCCTGTTGAAGGTGAGTCTTGCGGGTTCAACTGCGCAGACGTCCCTCTTTGAGGTGAGTCTTGCGGGTCCAACTGGGCTCTGCTGGGACCTACCTCTTCAAGTCCCCCCAGTCCAATGTTCTTCTCATGAATTGTTAATAAGTGAGGTGAACTTTTGGACTTAAGCAAAGGGTTTTGAAAAGGTTTTAGTTTTAAGGTTTTCCATGGGGATTCTTATCGCGGAAGTCCTAATGTCACGTGCAGAAATTCCCGACTTTTCTGCTTGATCTTTGGGTATGATGCGGGTAGGTCTATAACCTCCTCGCAAGTCAGGAGCGTTGAGTTCCACTTGTATAGATTCTCCATGAGGTTTTGGTAGTTTTGGACATAGTGATCAATTATGTTTAAACAACCAATTCCAACTTGAAGCTTCAAACAATCTAGTTCTCGACGTTCCCGCTATGCGGGGATGTTATTCCCGTTTCCGCAAGCATGGCCCAGAAGGTCCTTCTTGGTTTCAATTCCCTGCGGAGTGCTAGGTATGTGAAGGGTTTCGCCTTGACACTGTACCCGCACTCGTCTTATAGTTACTTTACTTCCAAGGTATTCCTGGCTTCAATTCCCTGCGGGTGCTAAGTATGTGAAGGGGTTTGCCTTGACACTGTACCCGCACCCGTCTTATAGTTACTTGTTTGCCGAGGTATTCTTGGCTTCAATTCCCTGCGGGTGCTAAGTATGTGAAGGGTTTTGCCTTAACACTGTACCCGCACCCGTCTTATAGTTACTTGGTTGCCAAGGTAAGGGGTATAGTCCCGCTTACTTTTGAATCTTTTTGAATCTTTTTGAAATTCGAAGAGTTGGTGAAAGGATAAGAACAGTCCAAACTGTTGAAACGTCGTCCGACGGTTTCTTCTGACAGTGTCAGGACGTGCAGGAAGTTATGACGACGTGACGGTATATGGTCATTCCAGACGCTTTTTCAGGCGCGTGGGCGCGAGTTTTTGGGCGCGTGGCCGCGAAGTTTCCGGCACGCGTCCTGTCAACAGCTGTTGCCAGCTTGCTTTTTCCACGTGTCATAGTTTCATTGCACCAGTGTTTTCCTCTCTCTTCCGCATTAAATTCATCGCATTCATTGCGATGAGTATATAAAGGGAGGAGAGGTTGCATCTTAATCCACACTTTCACTTCTTTCTTCTTCAAGCGATTTCCGGCGAATACTCTAACCTTTCTGTCGAGCATTCTCCTGAAATCGTTGCCTTTCATCCTTCCAGAATGTCTTCTTCCCATGATGTTGAGGCTACTGCCGAGGAGTCTGACGTGTATGCCGAGAATCCGTCGTCCACGTCGGACAAGGATGACAAGAGTACTGCTGGCGAGTGCCAGTGTGCTCTTCCGGCCGACCTCTATCAGTACGTCGTCAGGAAGTTCATGCTCGAGCCTTTCGAGCCTGAGTTTCCTGCACCTCATCAGACGGTGTACGATGCCCCCAAGGGCAAGATAGGGGTGTACGCTGCATTCTTCGTCTATGGGAATCTCAGGTTCCCATTGACGAAGTTTGTATACCGTGTTCTGGAGAGACACGGTGTGCATCTGACAGAGGTACACCCAATGGCGATCGCCAAGATCCGCCATTTCGAGTGGGTGTCTCACTCTGGGTGTGGAGCCCCATGTCGACCCCCTGATGACCTTCTATTCTTGGAGGTGCATCCAGGGGTGGTATACCTTGGTCAATCGGATCAAGAGTCTGAAGATCTGCGCAACCGAGCGCAGTCTTCGGTCTTGGAAGCGGGAGTTCTTCTATATCTCCGCTCGCGTCGTCCCGATAGCGATGACGTTTAAGAACGGGAGAGCTCTCCCGAACCTTCACGCCTCCAACTATGAGGAGGCGGAATGGTTCGCCAAGATTTCCCGGATCCAGTCTCCGGTTTACCGCTTTGCGGAGTCCGGGATGGTGATGCTCGGGATGAGCCGGGTGTGGAAGAATGTTGGGGCGGAGGCGCCGCAGATTCCCATCGTCCTTGAATACGGTTTGAACTCTATCCCTTACGGTATGCTTCACATCTTTTTGCTGATTTAGGGTTTTTCCGCTAAACTGTTTTTTTCTTTTTTCAGAGGAAAACGATTTGCAATCGCTTCTGTACCCGCGGGAAGCTGATGGTCCCGCTCGGATGGGTACCCGTGCTCTAGATGAGAACGAGTTGCCCATCCTTGAGCAAACGGCGGATCGGTTCGTGGAGGTCTACCCGCCGGGCCACCCGATTCTAAGTGCCACGCGGCCAGGTAAGGAGTTGTTTAACCCTACACCTGTCAATGCTCAAACCTCTGCTGGAATTCCTCTAATCTTGTCATCTTCTGATGAGGAATCCGCAGATGGTCCATTCTTCGTGAGGAAGAAGAAGGCTGCTGGCGGGAAGGGGAAGGCAAAGGTTGCCTCCACTGCCGATCCGGTGAATCGGTCCGACTCAGAGACCGAAAGCGAGGAGGTGGCGAGGAACCCTGGTGGTGGTGAGACAACAGTCTCGGAGGTTGAGACAGCTGCCACTGCCACGCGACCAAGTTCTACGACGGTGACCGGCGTGAAGAGGCCGGCTCCGTCGGGTTCGTCCCCGCCGGTCAGAACCTTCAAGTTGAAGAGAACTCGTAAGTATAAATTAATCTTACCCGCAATTTCTTTCCGCCATTGTTTTTAATATCTTGTCTTCGTGTAGGCGTGGATGCTACAGCATTCCAGGGTGGAGCGGGGAGGAGCACCTCCGGACCCATGATGGTAGGTTTGGTCAACCTACCTGAGGCGATGACCCAGGCGGCTGCGCCTGCTTCAGTTGGTTCAGTTGCTCACTCGGTTGAGGCAACTGCTCCAACTGTGACTATGTCTCCGCCGGTTGTCAGTGCCATATTCACTGATTCTTTCACTGAGCCGGTGGTGAGTTTTTCTGTGGTCCCTTCCGCAGCGACGACCGCGGTTGTGAGTTCACCTCTGGTGAGTTCACCCCCGTTGGTCTCTACCACGGCGGCCTCCGCCATGCCTCCTCCGGCGCCGGCGACTACGGCCGGTCCTTCAGGTATGTCCGGGGTTGGGGCGTCAAGCCAATCTCTGCCTCCTTCCCATCTGACTGACCTCTTGGATGGATATCCGTTAGGTTCGGGTGATGGGTTTGGCGGCTACAGGCCTGTCGTCGACCCTACAGGTGCGTAGGGTTATTTTGGCCTTTTATTATTTCTATATATATATTTTTTTATCATCTTTTCCTAACTGCTTTTTGCTTTTGCAGTGTCGGATTCCAATTAAGTGTATGTTCCACGATGGAACATCCGCCGAGGAACAACCCTTCGGACGCCTGTAGAATGCGTCGAGTAGGCGCGCCACGCCGCCCCAAGGGCGGCGCTGGGGGAAGCAATGTCAAGCTACCAGGAGGGTAGGTTGACAAATGAGCTCCGGATTCTCCTAGCCCGGATGCAGCCGCACGTCGAGCTGCTTTGTCGTGAAAACGACAAGTTAAAGGCAGCTCGGATCCAAGAAGTAGCTCAGGCGTGAGCTGTCCGAGAGGAGAACAGGAGGCTCTCCGCTGTTGCTGCGGAGAAGGAGAAGGCCTTCAAGGCCCTTGAGGTTGAAGTTCAGGCCCGTCTCGAGGCCCGTTCCAAGGCTGCCCAAGCTGTTAACGAACAGCTTCGGCTGGCTAAGGAAACTGCACGGAACGCAACTGAGAGGGCCACCAAGGCTGAAGCTGTTGCTGAGCCTCTACGCCTCGAGAATGAGGAACTTAAAGCCAAACTAGAGAGGCTCCAACAGGCTCATGATGCCTTGGCCATGGAAGACGCCAAGAAGCTCCAAGAGATCTTGGACCAGAGGGGCGTGCTTGACCATACTGAGCGTAAGCTTAAGGGCGTCGAAGAGGCTGCGGCTAAAGAAGTGTTGCTTGCCAGCCTTAACAAAAGTGAAGCCGAACGCGCCCTTAACCAAGCTCAAGCTGCCCTCCAGGAGGCTCTGGTTACCAAGGAATGGCTTCTACGAGAAGCGTTTTCGAAGGTAAGCTTAGCTTCATAATGTCTTCACGCTTTTCTTTATACGTAGAAAAGGTTTTGATACTTGTATTTTTGTTTTGTAGGTTGTGCATCGAGTCTTCACGGACACATCATACGACGATGCCATGAGCGCAGCCCTCAACGCTTCTCATGAGGATGGGGAAAAGGCTGGCTTCCTGCTTGGTCTAGGGTTCGTTGAGAAGGGCATCCCGCCTTCCAACTTCCCTTTATATGATGTGGATACTGAAGCTGCTTATGACCAAGCAGTGAACCAGTATGCTGCCTTCCCGCATCCAGTGGTGGAGAAGGTGAACGAAGTTGTTGCTACTGATGATGGGTTAACCATTCTCAAGACCTTTCTTGAACCGCCACAGCCAAGTGATGGTGCGGGTACAAGTGGGTTTGGAGGGAGTGGTCCTGAAGCTTGAACCTTTAGATCCCTTCCCGCTGTTAGGATAGGTTTGTTTTTGTATAGATTTACACTCTTGTAGGCGGGTAGATACCCGGCCATTCTTGTAACACTTGAATTTTTATGGAATGTAAATCTTTTGTGCGGGTAGGACCGTCACTCTTGCTTTATAAACGTTATACGACATGCTTATGCATATTATAGTTTAATTTGGCACTTGTTTTGTCGCATAAACAATATATGATTCGCTTGTGCATATTTTAGTTTAACTTAGCAATTTCTTGAAGTACTTTGGATAAGTTAACCTATCAACGTGGCAGATAATAGGTTAAAGTTTTGCTTCCTCTTTCGTGATTGTGCGGGTAAGACCGTCACTTGCACTTAGAAGGATGGCTAAACTTTACCTATATCTGACCTGCGTGGAGGTTTTCCTCATTTTTTCCTTAGAAATTTTCTAAGTGTTTAGAATAAGTTAACCGTTCGACGCGCAGTTGTCAATAGGTTAGTTCGGTTTCCTCTATCATGATTTGTGCGGTTAGGACCGGCACTTTAATTTAGTGGGATCACCAAACTTTACCTATAACTGACCTGCGTGAAGGTTTTCCGTTTATTGTGTTTACGCGGGTTTTGCCGCCGTCCACACGCAACGATTTCTTTACACTTATGCGGTGAAAACCGGCATCAGCGTTTTGAATAAATTAACCGTTCGACGCGCGGTTGTCAATAGGTTAGTTCGGTTTCCTCTATCATGATTTGTGCGGGTAAGACCGTCACTTTCATTTAGTGGGATGACCAAACTTTACCTATGACTGACCTGCGTGAAGGTTTGTCGTTTTTTGTGTTTATGCGGGTTTTGCCGCCTTCCACACGCAACTTCTTTACACTTATGCGGTGAAAACTGGCATCAGCGTTTTGAATAAATTAACCGTTCGACGCGCGGTTGTCAATAGGTTAGTTCGGTTTCCTCTATCATGATTTGTGCGGGTAAGACCGTCACTTTCATTTAGTGGGATGACCAAACTTTACCTATGACTGACCTGCGTGAAGGTTTGCCGTTTTTTGTGTTTATGCGGGTTTTGCCGCCTTCCACACGCAACGACTTACTTCCCCACTTATGTATGCGGTGAAGACCGGCATATCAGTGTAGAAAGTTCATAAGCATAAATGTAAGACCATCAGCGTCAATGTGATAAGGAGAATCATTTCCATTAGAAGTGGCTCTGGGCCTTTTTCTTTTACAAGTTTGGAATTGATCTACATGCAGACTGTGTAATTGAGCTCCCTTCCATGTTCTTGGGAGTGTCATCGAGCCTTTCGAGCCGATATGCACTTGGTTCGGAATCTCGTTGTTTACGCAGTATGTAGTCTCCGACATTGAGGCTGCAGTTTTATTCGTGTTTCCCCAACTGGGGTTCTACACGCATTAGCCTGCTCAGCGTTCATTACGCCACGAGGTGCGTGAGCGTCCCATCTCTGACAAATGCTTCGACGATGTCCTTCAAGTCTACGCATTCCTCGGTGTTGTGGCCTCTTGTCCTGTGGAAGTCACAGAATTTGCTCTGATCAGCGTTGTGACGCTCTCGGATTATTGGAGCCTTTGGCCATGGGAGTCTCTCGGTGTCGAATATCTCGGTGACGCTTTTGGTGAGTGGCGTCCATCTGGAGTTCCGGTTTGACGACGGCATGTTATCCTTTCCGCCTAACCGAGGGTGCGAGCCGGATGAGGTGTCAAAGTTTACCCTTGACTGCCAAATGCCTAGCTTCCTCTTTTTGTTTAGTCGGGCGGTAAGGACAATGTTTTCTCTTGTTTTCTGGGTGTAGTGGTTTGTGCTTTGGGGAAGATCTCTACCCAGTTGCTTTTCCGTTTCCGCGAAGCGTTTAGCTGCTGTCATGATGGCATCCCATGTGGATGGCATGCCATCTTTACCCGTTAAGGTGCGGATGAGCTCTGGGTCTTTTGTGCCCTGGATGAAAGCAGCGCGAACAAGATCTTCGCTAATATTACCCAGACTTAGCTTCTTTGAGTTGAAGCGAGTGATGAAGTCTAGCAAAGATTCATCTTCCTCTCGAATGCAATTGAGGATTGTCCATTGCTCTTCGGTATACTTCCTTTGTTGGCTGAAGTGTTGGCTAAACTTCTGTTGGAAGTCTGCCCAATCGTAGATGTGGTGGACCGGTAGACGGTCGAACCACTCTCTGGCTGCTCCAACCAGCGTCATCTGGAACATATAACACCACGTGGGTTCCGTCCAGTTGCTGACGGTTGCACCCGCTATGAATCTGTTCAAATGATCGTCTGGGTCAGATATACCATCATAGGTGCCGATGTTTGACATCTGTTTGGCACTTCTTGGGGCGATTGCTTCTGCAATGTCCCTTGCAAACTTGGAGGTTCCCGCGTTTGCAGCGGTTGGTCTGAAGGTTTTAGAGAAGTCACGTGGGTTTCCACCCGCGTTTTTTGGTTTGAAGGTTTCTCCAAAATTCCTTCTCGGTTGGAAGTTCGTTTCCTTACGCTTCCCTTTCGCCCTATGGCGAGGGTTTGCGTCGGTGTCGGATTCCTCCGAATCATCGTCCAAGTACTCGCACTCATTGCTCATGTTGAGCTGTTGAGTGGTTCCGAATTCGTCAGCCTGTTGGAGTGAACGCAAGCGTTCATCCAACTCAGCATGGAATTCCCTTTGACGTTTTTCCGCCCACGCTTTAACTTGTTCAAGTGTTTGGCGGGGGGGCCTCGTCCGTTGTCTTTCCGCCTGGGTATTAATGAATCCCATGGGAGGATTGTTTACTGCACTTGCCCCGGCTCGGGTAACCGGGGTAGTGTTCGTAAAATTTACTGCACTTGCCCCGGCTTGGGTAACCGGGGTAGTGTTCGTAAAATGTGTGTATTCGCCGGTGTTCCCCCAGTAGCTGGGGTTGTGGTTACCGGGGTTTCTTGGTCATTCGCTGGCTTTGGCAACGGAGTAACCTTAACCATCTTTTCGGAGGTTTTGAAAAAACTGAATAAATTAGTTCTAGCTTTTATGCACGGATGTCGCCAATGAAGAAACACTAATCGACCTCGGGCAGATTACGGATAATCTGGGGGTTAAATAGATGTTTCCCACGAAGGTTAGGTCCGGCAAAGATGATTCTTCTGATAACCTGCAAAACAGACACCGTGAGCTCGTCACTGAGAAGGGGGGGTACCTCCTTGTGACCACCCTCCGGCGTGAGAATCAGACTAGATTGCTCTTGAATATAAGTGTATATTAAGAGAATGACTAGAGCAGATATCAGGTAATATATCAAGATATGAGATATGAGATAAGATATAAGATAATGATACCGTTCCAAGGTGTTGGAGTATTTATAGCCGAAGGTAGGTTTCCAAGCAGGTACAGCCGGCTGAATAGTGTTCCTGTTCTGCCAACTGTGGGCTACGCACATGCCATGCTGGTGGTTGGTGGGTAGGCAGCGGCTGATAGTGACCAGGCCGGCTGTGTACTATTCCTGTTCCACCAACTGCAGGCTATGCACGTCCTCCGACAGGTTGGTGAGTAGGCAGCGGCAAATAGTGACATACAGTACAAGAGCGTGCTGCTCGTCATACTGTTGTCAGTGAGCTGTCGTATCTTTGGTCAGATCTTTTGTCCATACCTCGTCAGGTACAGTACAAAAGATCCTCCAGTATCGTACGGACTGGCTCATTTGGGCGGGAGTTTTCCCGGCTTTGTGCGGGAGTGTTCCCGGCTTGCTCACTCCTTCTTCAGGTGACATTACTGAATTATTTAAGAGTTAAGTGCCTTGTGCGTGTTGCCTTGTTGCGCGGGTAGCCTTCCCTGATGGCTTTTATCCGCAGCTGCGGGAACAGGCGGAGTACTTCACCATTGGGAGGCTTTTCCTGCGGGAACAGCTTGCGTACTGCGCGTAAGGATGTCACGTCTCTGAGCATGGTGGGTCCTGCGGGCCCAGTTGGTTTCTGCGCAGACGTCCCTCTTCAAGGGGTTGCGAGTTTAGCCTTTGCGCAGACGTCCCTGTTGAAGGTGAGTCTTGCGGGTTCAACTGCGCAGACGTCCTTCTTTGAGGTGAGTCTTGCGGGTCCAACTGGGCTCTGCTGGGACCTACCTCTTTATTTAAACTTTTAGCTTTACTTGTTTACTTTTTTAAACACTAAGTTTCTTCTTCTCGAAGAAACATACACTTTATTTCTTTACATATTACTTAAGAACTTAAATAATATTAATAACAAAGATTTACTTTACATTATTATTTCTCATTTATATTTTCTTTGTTATATTTTCTTTTGTTTGTTCTCGAGGTATCGAGTATACCTTGGACTAAGGTCTAAGCCTTTTAATATTATATTAATATTTTATTCGGGCATTATCCCTACCTTGGTCGGCTTATAATTTCTAAACTCTCGGGCAACACCTCCACGCTTATACGTTTATCGAGAAAATCTTGATCAACACTTTTTTCACGTAAATCGAGTTACACCGGTCTTCGATGCTCGTCAGCACATACCTCAAGGGGGTGTCGGCTCGTCTTGTGGTGGCACTTACTTCGAGGTAATTTCGGGATTCGGCATGGATTACGAGATAAGAACGTCAGGTTGGTGGCACGCTTTTCGAGGTAGAGTGAGAGAGTGTTTTTAGAGAGAGAGAGTGAAATTGTGTGATGAAATGAATGGGCTTGAAGCTTTATTTATAGGCTGATCGAGCTGACCCATCGCGATACGCGATGGGTCTTTGCCTCGGATCCATCGCGTATAGCAATGAATCATCATCATTTTTAATATTATTTTATTTCATGGCGATACACGATAGGACCTTGGGAGGCTATTGCGTATCGCGACTAGCCTTGTCGTGTAACTAGTAGGCTTGCCACGTGGCTGAACTCTCGGTGCCACGTGGAGACACGCGACGGTGCACGTGTCATCGCATGTCAGGCCTCGTCATCGCGATACGCGATGATGAGTGAACTGTGTGGTATAGCGTATCGCGATCCCTTCTTTCCTTGGGTTTTGTGGCAAACCCATCGCGATACGTGATGGGTTGTTTTTTGAACCATCACGTATAGCGATGGGTCAAGAAAATAGATTTTCAAAATTGGTCCTTGTACTTTGAATACTTGGCATTTTTTATCCGAAATTTTCATGATATTACATTATATTAAAGACATATTATAATTAAGGACAAAAAGGACTTGACCAATTATCATTGGCTTGATGTAGGGACCTGATTCCTGAGCACCTTATTATAGTTGGATTTAATCATAAATATTGTTTAATTATTATAGTTTACCAAAAATTTTACGGAAACATACAATTTAACAATCTTTAATCCCAATCATTCAAGTCAAACTAAACTAAACATATCTTATATTGTCATTTAACATGATATAATTCTTCTTCTTCTTCTTCTTCTTCTTCTTCTTATGTCAGCCAATCTTCTAATAGCCTTGTGTGTTCCTCGTGACAACATTTTGTACATATTGTCTGCGTGCATATTAAAAGTCAGCTATGATGAGTGACTTTTAGTTTAAAAAGTCACAAGTTACACATGCATACACATCCATATCCGAAGATAATATTCTACACAAAATCAACACTTTCATTTTACATTATTCGCAAGTATTATAGGGGATTGCACCCTAATTCTTCGCAAGTATTAAAAGGCTTTGCCCCATTGTTCTTCGCTAAAATTCTAAGCGCTTGCTCCTTAATTCTTCTTCTTCTACTACATTATTCTTTGCATGTATTAGAAGAGCATGCACCCCGGTTCTTCGTAAGTACTCTAAGGGCTTGATCGCTAGTTCTTCGCAAGAATTATAAGGGCTTACTCCCTGATTCTTGCTGTTCTATAAACATATTTACAATATACAATTTTAATTAAAGGCATGTATATCACATTCTTCATTTACGAGTATGCACGCATCACCAAATTATGCATTAAAAGGAAACGATGATAGAAAGTCACTTGTAAGCGGTTACGTTATGATCCAATTGTTATCCCTTTCTTTAATTGAACCTAGCGAAATGTTTATCAATAGATTGTTAATGACTGGTCCTCAAAAGTAACGATTTTAAAAAAAAATGATCAACTCTTAAAAATTACTACCTCTTAAAAATCACCATCTCTTAAAAATGATCCCACTTAAAAATGATCATCTATTAAAAATGATGAACTCTTAAAAGTGACAATCTCTTAAAATAATAATGTCTCTTAAAAATAATAATGTTTTGCACGAAATTCTAGATCTAAGCCCGATTTGAATAAAGCTTCCAAGTTTATAGATCTATTTAACCTGATATATAACTATACAAACTTTTGTTCGAAATCTAACCCGTATAGTTAGCCTTTTTGGCGTTACTTAAATCTCCATTTATAATAGCTCTTCATCCAGTGTCGTTTTAGGATCAAGTTTACATTTTTATGAATCCGAACAACCCGATCTTAACTCAAGATCCAACATCAAGGAGAAATTTGTAATCGAATACATACCTTCATTATATTTTAAGTTTTAAAAATGATCTTCTGGATTCTTTTAACGTGGTATTATATAGAAAAATATCATATATAATAATTTAAACACCATGAAAATGCATTTTAGCCATGAACTTTAAAATAGTAGAGTGTTTTAAATTTACTTGTGCGTTAAAATTAGTCATGCATAAAATATATTTTGTTGTGTTTCAAGTTGTCACATATGAATCATGGTAAGAATCCGCAAATCACTGTCTAAAATTCAAAACACAATACCTAATCAGGTGGTGGTTGTGGCGATGGTAGTGGTGGTGACTGTTGTTAGGTGATGGTGGTGGTGAGAAAATAGGGTGATGGAGGAATGAAATGAAAAAAAAGAAGGGTGGTGGAAAGGAATGGTTTTGATGGAATAGTATTCCATGTGTAATGGATGATTCCATTTCATTGAATAACCAAACGCCACTTTCTTTATTCCAACGTAATGAATCATTTCATTCTCCCTGTCATTCCTGCATACCAAACGTCCCACGGATGGCGCCAATGAAGAAACACTAAATGGCCCCGACAGATTAAGGATAATCTTAGGGTTAAGTAGATGTTTCCCACGAGGGTTAGGTCCGGCAAAGATGGTTATTCTTTTCAACCTGCAAAACAGACACCGTAAGCTCGTCACTGAGAATGGGGGGGGGGGGGTTCCTCCTTGTGACCACCCTCCGGCGTGAGAATCAGACTAGGTTGCTCTGAATATAAGTGTATATAGAGAGAAATAGCTAGAGAGAAAATGATGATACCGTTCCAGCCGAATGTAGGTTTCCAAGCAGGTACGGTCAGCTGTATATAATATTCCTTTTCCACCAACTATGGGCTACGTTCGTGCCATGATAGGAGTTGGTGGGTAGGCAGCAGCTGATAGCGACATTTTGTACTGGAGTGTGCTCCTCCTCGTACTATTGTCAGTGAGCTGTCACCCTGTGATTGGTTCATGGGTTGCTTTTGTCAGATCTTGTCTATTTGTCCATACCTTGGTAGGTATAGTACAAAAGATCTTCTAGAAGCGTACGGACTGGCTCTTTTGGGCGGGAATATTCCTGCCCTGCTCATTCATTCTTCATGTGACATTACTGAAGTATAAGAGTTAGTGCCTTATGCGTGTAGCCTTACTGTTAGTGCGGGTAGCCTTCCTTCTTGGCTTGTATCCACAACTGCGGGGACAGGCAGGGTACTGTACCAAGGGAGGCTTTCCTGCGGGGACAGCTGGCTTACTGCGTGTAAGGTCTTCATCTCTGAGCATGGTGGGTTCTGCGGATCCAGTTGGTCTTTGCGTAGACGTACCTCTTCAAGATGAGTCTTGTGGGTCCAACTGGGCTTTGCGGGAACCTACCTCTTCAGTTCTTTTATCAACTCTTTTCTATATACTTTGTGTAAATAATTGCTGTAATCATGATGATTGGTATTATGGCATGATGTGGTTCGTATTATTAAACTGGAGAAAATAGTGGGTGTGAATGATGTTGTCATGTAAGACTAGGAAAATACAAAATATTTAAGAGGTCTCCATGGGTCCATCTTGATTCTTTATGTTTCTTATTCTTTCATCTTTCAATCTTTAAATAAATATGCATTATATTTGTGAAAATAAATACCTTTGAAAATTCATCAATCATTATTACTTGTATGATCATTGATTAATTGCATTATTAATTACTTGTGATTAAGATTATCAAACATGGATCATTTATTAAATTAATAGGTATAGTATAATTGAAACGTGATCAAATACATTGTATTTTTAACATGAAAACATCGACTATCATTAGGTTTATTTTTATAGATGTTTGTTGTTATTTTTTTTGTTTGTATTTTTTTATTTTTTTATTATGAGACGTTATAAGTATTTGCTGATTTATATTTTATTTTATTACTAGATTTTTTTACTTTTGTTATTATAAGCATATTTGCTGGTTTTTTGCAGTTATTATTTTGTTCTTAATTTTGATTCTTTTGTTGTATTTTTAGGTTTTTTTCCTTTGTTATTATAAATCATTGTTTACGTAGATTGATATTGTATTTGGTATTGTTTCTTACGTTATCATTTTTTTATAAATTAATATTATTTTATACGTTCTCATGTTAAGATTAAATTGTACATGAATCTTACCCTACTATAGTTACAGATGGAGCCACCCTTTAAATACCGGGTCTTACCTTATACTTTTTTTTTTCTTTTACATATATTTATTCTAATAAAAGAAAATAACTTAGGACACATATTATTAAAGATTTATTACTGGTTTAAATTTCAAGTTCAAATTATTCTTCTATTTTTAATAAAAACTATTAATGTTACGCACTGTTCTTGAGTTTTTTTAAAGGAGGAAAAGGAAAGAAAAACTAAGGATAGTTAAAAAATTGGTGTTCTTGAGTTTTTTTTTAGGATGGAAAGGAAAGGAGTAGGAGGAGTTAGGAATTATTAAATTAATGTATTTTCCTAATAAGTTATCCTCCAAAAAATGGGATGATTACTAAGGATAACTATTTTTTAACATAGTTATCCTTTCATTTCCTCTAATTTTCTTCCAACTCAATAACACACCCAATTAAAAAAAATTGGGTGTTAAAATTGGTGTTCTTGAGTTTTTTTTAGGATGGAAAGGAAAGGAGTAGGAGGAGTTATGAATGATTAAATTAATGTATTTTCCTAATAAGTTATCCTCCCCAAAATAGGATGATTACTAAGGATAACTATTTTTTAACATAGTTATCCTTTCATTTCCTCTAATTTTCTTCCAACTCAAGAACATGCCCAATTAAAAAAAATTTCCTTTCCTTCCCTTCCCTTTCTTATCCTTCCCACTCATTTCTTTTTCTTTCATTGGTTAAAAAACTCAAAAACAAGGCGTTAGTGTAATCAAAACATATTAATCCATTCTTTAATCAAACAATTAATTAACTAAATTATATGTATTAAAAATATGTGGGTATTTATGTCAATGTAATCAAAATGTTTATTAAATCAATTTATATACATTTTTTAGTGTAAGAGATAAATATGATATATTTAATGAATGATATTTATATGTCTAAGATGATAAATACAAGAAGAAATTATGAATGAATAACACTTTTATTGTCATATATTCATTTAACCTTCATGGATCCATGGAGTTTTTATCCATCTTTTTCGAAACCGTAATACAAAAGCGTGTTTTATTTATGCTAATTTTATATATAATTTTCTTTTTTTATGCCCCTAATAATGAAACATCTTATCATTATCATCTTTATTAGAATTCGTTATTCCATTAAAAATATAATTACAACCTATAAAATCACGAGGTATATCTTTTTCGTGATTGTGAATAAAAAATGAAAAAAAATGTGTGAGAATACACCACGGGTTCGTATACATATTCCATTAGAAAATAAAATTTGAACTTATAAAACCATTAAATTTGTTAAAATACAGGTTTTTTTTAATTTATATAGTTTAATTGTATTTTTTAAAGCATTTTGTACATCATACGGGTTCTAAAACTAGTATGTTATATGTATTCATGAAAACTGAATGGCCATATATTTATATCTGACACTCGACAGTAATCCCTACAAATAGTTGATGTAATGAAAACACCATAACAAGATTGATTTTATTAGTAATTCTGATTATTCTTCATTTCCAAAAATCGTTTAGGCCGTGTGTAGTAGGTAACGTCTCTATGGGGGCTTGTGTGTCAGGTAACGCCACGTCATCGTCGGGGCATTATACACAAAAGGTGTGTAATGGATAACCCTCATTTCAATCATTACTCCCATTTTTATTAAAAATAAAACATAATAACACATCCACCAATCATTTCTCGTCATTGACCAAACCCATCAAGCAACACCACTTGTGTGAGGAAAGCGACCCCATCTCCAAACCTCCCGATACGCCCGGGTGGGGAGGGGGGAGGGTGGGTAAGGCGTCACTCTACTGGTGGTCTTAGAGTCCTATGTTCATTTTTATTACCTTTTACGTTTAGACAAATAGGCTACGTGTTGGGATAGGTTTCAAAGCATGGTATTCTAGTATTGTGACATATGTCACGGGTCAATAGTTATGGCTATGTGTGACTCCTAAAGGAGACACAATTCGTCATGATTATGATTATGGTCAATTGAATTTGTTCTGTCTTCAACTTATCAAGAGAGTGGTAATTGTTCACGACCAATGATGTGTTCATTGTGCAAGCACAACTAGACATGTACGTATTATTTATCTCTATAAGGTCGTGCCCAATGAAGTATGGGACTTTCCAGCAAGCCCAAACGTTCAAGCGCGTAAAGAAATTCGATCTTCAGATATTTGATCCATGACACTCTCCCACCACCATTATCCATACATGCGTGCAAGACTTGGATAATGCCTCTTCTCCTATGCCATACACGTGAGCACGTCCTCAACTGCCTTCAATCCTATACTTGCTTACAAGCAAGGGATACTGCGTCTTGAGAATTATTCACTTTGATAAATAGGAAACCCAGTAGTTCAGCCACTAGTGAATTTTAGCCATGCCAATCATTATTAGTACATCAAATTATGTTTTATGTGATGCCGATGCTCGCCTAGTGTTTCTTGTATAGGAATCAGAGAGGTTAGTAGACTTCAAACTGATTCCGACTACGTTGGTTTTGAAAACGGGCATGGAGGGCTTCACTAATACTGGACTAGGGCGGATCTCAAGATCCCATACTCATAGATTACAAAGGCCATCACCAAGGCATCGATCGCATGTTTGTCCTTCACCACCATTGCATAACCATCTTCAGCATTTTTAAGTTCATTTGGAGGAGTTACATGTTCCAACGTATCTAATATTGAGCTCTGATGCCACTTATCACGAGTCAATCTTTCTGACTCTGTGTGGTGTCCGAGGGCCAACCAATCCTTCTCGCTTATGATAAGTTTTTTCATGCCCTAGAGGCCTAGACTCATAGACGAGCAACAACAGCACACGACTAGCAATGCGTTTCATTTTGCAAGCACAACTAGGCATGTAAATGTCATTTATCCCGTTGAGGTTGTGCCCGGTGAAATCTAGGTGTAGTTAGCTAACCCAAACATTAAAGTACAACAAACAATTCAGCCGTTATATATCTGGTACGTGACACCCAAAATCTAAATAGTTATGCTAGCAGATTACAAATGGTAAATAGTTTGTTTATTAGTAAAATTACTTTTTCCCCTTAAAAATAAGTCTTACAGTCATGTTAACCAATTTGTTAAAAAACTAAAGTTTTACCTAAATAAACGATACAGAAAAATTAAATAAAACACTCTATATTTATACTTTAAAAAACATAAATAGTTTGATTTTCAACTCAATCAAAAGAGTTTGATAATCTGGCCAAACAGAAAACCCCGTTAATTTTGTATAAATTTTCTCCCCTAGCATTAATATAAAACTAATATGCTAGTAGTAGGCTATATTGTCTCTCAATCTAAAGGGCCCCACAATTAATCGAAATGATGGGCAAAGACATAGAAAAAGCGGAAAACACTCATAGAGAAAGAGAGGACAGTGATGTAAATTTGCTTTTCCGAAATTAAATTTGCTTTCTTGCTACAACTTTTGATGGTATATTGGTATCTAATATTTATAAAGGATATGAAAAAAATATAAATTAAGAAATGGGAAACCATTTTAAGTTCCGAAGAAACACTAATTGACTCCGGGCAGATTACGGATAATCTAGGGGTTAAATAGATGTTTCCCACGAGGGGTTATGTCCGGCAAAGATGGTTCTTCTGGTGACCTGCAAAACAGACACCGTGAGCTCGTCACTTAGAAGGGGGGGTACCTCCTTGTAACCACCCTCCGGCGTGAGAATCAGACTAGATTGCTCTTGAATATAAGTGTATATTAAGAGATTGCTAGAAAAGATAAGATGTGATAAGGTAATGTAATGTGTCCCTACCATTCCAAGGTGTTGGAGTATTTATAGCCGAAGGTAGGTTTCTAAGCAGGTACAGCCGGCTGAATAGTATTCCTGTTCTGCCAACTGTGGGCTACGCACGTGCCATGCTGGTGGTTGGTGGGTAGGCAGCGGCTGATAGTGACCAGGCCGGCTGTGTACTATTCCTGTTCCACCAACTGCAGGCTATGCACGTCCTCCGACAGGTTGGTGAGTAGGCAGCGGCTGATAGTGACATACAGTACAAGAGCGTGCTGCTCGTCATACTGTTGTCAGTGAGCTGTCGTATCTTTGGTCAGATCTTCTGTCCATACCTCGTCAGGTACAGTACAAAAGATCCTCCAGTATCGTACGGACTGGCTCATTTGTGCGGGAGTGTTCCCGGCTTTGTGCGGGAGTGTTCCCGGCTTGCTCACTCCTTCTTCATGTGACATTACTGAATTATTTAAGAGTTAAGTGCCTTGTGCGTGTAGCCTTGCTGCGCGGGTAGCCTTCCCTGATGGCTAGTATCCGTTGCTGCGGGAACAGGCGGTGTACGTCGACCATTGGGAGGCTTTTCCTGCGGGAACAGCTTGCGTACTGCGCGTAAGGACGTCACGTCTCTGAGCATGGTGGGTCCTGCGGATCCAGTTGGTTTCTGCGCAGACGTCTCTTCAAGGTGAGTCTTGCGAGTTTAGCCTTTGCGCAGACGTCCCTGTTGAAGGTGAGTCTTGCGGGTTCAACTGCGCAGACGTCCCTCTTTGAGGTGAGTCTTGCGGGTCCAACTGGGCTCTGCTGGGACCTACCTCTTCAAGTTCCAACATATGCATTTAGGTATTTATAAAGTATTAAGTACATGCGTTGAAGCGGATGCATAAAATCATGACAAAAATAACAATAACACGTGTTATCGAAATCGTATGTTGATGAGTTAACGTTTTATCAAACAAATTTGTTGAAAGGGACACTGGACCAACACTTCATGTCAGGACTTTACGAATGAAAAGACACATGAAGAAGTTCAACCACGAGCGCTTGTTGCGGTGTGTTAATGCGCAAAAATTAAACCGAAACGTAAATCATAGAAAAGAACTACTAATTTCACTTAGGATCCACTCTTTGCAAAGAAATCGTTAAACGGGGAAAATATACGTAAAATTGTTGAAGCACACACACACGCTTGGCAACATATTAACTCGCAAAATTTAGACCCAAAGATTAAACAAAAATTTGTAAGATATAACAAGTATTGAGCACCAAAGTTGAAAGTGGAAAACTATTATAGTTTAAAATGAAAAATGCTTTATGACAAATATGTAAAAGATGAACGATATAGCGGTTAAATGCAAGAAGAATAGGAAAATATAGAAAAAGAGTACATTAAAATTGTCATTTATATTTGTAACAAATTTCAAGGTATGTCATATACCATTAAAATTGACGGAATTTGTACATGCTGTTTTTAAATGTTATGCAATTTGTCATATGTCCATAGCACTATTAGTTTTGACATTAAATGAAGACGTGCATTGCTAATTAGAGCTTATTGGTCACTAGCTTTTGAACCTGTGTATTATATGAAAGAAATTAACAAAATTACAGGTAAAATGAAGATAAAATATATAGTACAAACAATAAGAAGTCTAAAATTTTAAATTTACAAATTCGACTTTTTTATATACAATATTTGCAAAAATTGTTTTGACCAATTACCCGTGGATAACTATGATAAATGAGATGAGAGATTAGAGAAATTATAACCCATTTCTTAAATTGTTTTGTACCATGACCCATGGATAGGTAGGATAAATAAGATGAGAAATTAGAGAATTAGAAATGAAATTATAACTCATTTGTCAAAATTATTTTAACCCATAACCAACGGATAGTTAGGATGAAAGAGATGATAGATTAGAGAATTAGAAAGTAATTTATAACCCATTTGCCAATATGGTTTTGCTCCATAACCCATGGATCGGTAGGATGAATGAGAAGATAAATTAGGCCAAGAATGAATGTATGATTGTCACATCATCCTTATTATTTTCTTTTATTAGTATAGTTAGATTTTATCCAAGTTTTTGAAAAACAAATTAATATTGAAAACTAAAATAATACATATATAAATTAATAAAATCTCTCTAGCTCCATTCTCTTCTATCTATACCACCACCAAATCACCGTCATCAGCCACCAACAACCAACACCTCATCTTCTACAGGCAAATACAACATGTTGACGATGCTCTTTACCAGCACCTTACTTTTGAACTATTGGGCCTTTAGTTTGAGACTGATGCTTACCAAAATTCGACATCACTATTTGCTTGATGTGATGAGCCTAAAGATGTTTCATGACGTTGATAAGGTCTTGTAGATGCTACAAGACGTTGATATCATTAGTCTAAGGGGAGATTGTTGGGTCTAAATTTGTGTAGCCTAATGTTATTATTATTCTTTTGTCAACATCTACACGCCAACATTGTCAAGTAGTCATGGTCATTTGAAGAAAGTTAAACTCGAAGTCAACTCGAGAGAGTCAAAACAGAAGTCAAGACGTGGTGTTCAGTTATAGAATCAACTTATGTAGAGTGAGTTGTGATCGCCCGGGTATATTAATATATTTTAGTTTAGACTAAATGTTTTTTCGTAAGTATTACTCATGTTTAGCTGCGTTCATCAATTACTCTCTAAGGTCCTTATTATACTTAGTTTAAACTTGATTAGACTAAATAAGAGATTATTATCATTTTTTTATTTATTTTTCTTTTAAGATTAGGGGCTTAAATTGAAAGATTAAATGCAATCATTTTAGTGAGTTTTATTTTGTTTATCTTTTTCTTCATTATATCCAACCAATTCGGGTTCGAGGGATCCATTCTATCAATTCGGGTTCGATCTATCTATCTATCTATTCTATCTCTCTTTCTTTCCAAGCTCAAGAACACAAGTGGTGGTGAAGATCCAAGTGCAAGAAGGTTAAGTTGGTGCTAGGGGGCTAGGGTGACAAGAATCTTGTCACCAGGTTTTAGTCATGTAAAAACCTAATTAAACTATGCCGCTAGCGTAAGTTGAGTATCGTATCCACGAAGAGCATGTGGTCAGAACTATACATTTTCTTTTGATTATTTATACTAATATTAGTTTACGTGGACAGTTGATGTCAAGAAGTATTTAAAAACTTGGTTTGATTATGAAACAATGCAAGAAAACTAGTAAGAGCATTCCAAGCCCATTTACTATCAATAAAATGCGTATGCGTCCTCTCGCGAGCCTCCGAAGGTGTCGTATTCTGTTCCGTGCGTTTCATGCAGCGAAAGAGATTACTGTGGTTTGTTCCTATAGCCGTCAAAACTCCTAATTTGTTATGTATGCATTGTTCTTTCTTTTCTTTATGGGCTCTCTTTCTTTTTTATCTTGGGCTCATGAATAACATTCATTCAAGCCCACATATACATTCACATCAGCACATGCATGTTTATTAAATAATTGTTAATCTGTGATGGACGTGCGAATTCAAAACACACTTTTTAGTTTTCTTTTAATTTTCATGATATAATTCAATTATCATTACTAGATGTCACATTAGATTATGAATATTTCTCAAGTACCAGTTTTGCCATAAATATCTTTAAACATGCATCATTAGCATTTATTTTTATTAGTTGGTTAGTTTAATTTGATCGTTTTAGTTCGTTATAATCCGCAAAGATTAAAAATGACTAAAACTAATACATTTTATAACTATATCGATGCATTTTATATATAATTAATAGGTACAAACGAGTACCTAAAATGCACCGATAAATACCCTTTGTACAAACATTGTCTTTATAAGAAAAGATGTTGAAGAGTAAACTTGATGGGGATTTGGTTACATAAATGTAAAAGGTTGAACTATTTTCTTTTTTTTAAAACAAATGAGTGGGTGTTTAACTTCTACAAATATGGAATATGTACACATATATGCATAATCTATGGATCTGATGTGTAAATGAACTTAAAATGAAAGATCTATCACCTAAATCAAGTGTAAAACAAAGATCTAGAAGTTTAAAGTTGGGTATAAACATGAATCTTGGACTAACCATAAAGATGAACACGAAACACAACAAAGTATAGACATTGAAAGATCTGGACAGTTGGACAAAGATACACATATTGGCTTGTCATAGCTTTACCCAAGAGTATAGCCAAGTCCAAATCATAAGAAAATGTAAAAGCTGTTAAAAAGAATATGTACTTGTGGTGACAGTTTATGACTGTGTAGGTCCCCAAATGACCACCGAACGGTTTTGCTCTCGATAAATGTGTCGAGACGGGTGCGGTAAATCAAACAACCGAACACAAATAATATAGAGATAAAATAAAAGAACGATCTCGTTGTCGGTTAAAAGATTTAATATATAAAAGATAGAACCGATCCACCCAAGGTGAGCTCCCCTTGGGTGGTGATTTACAACATACAACACACATACAAATGACACATAAAGCCTCTATGTATAGTAAAACATAACATATTCTAGAAGCCTTATCCCGTTGAAGTTAAACGCGCGTTTCGAAGCTCTCGTTTCGTGTACGGTTTCCTCGTCGGCTTTAATTATTAACGCGACCATTAATATATAATGGGTTTCGTAATTTGATATCGAAAGTCACTAAAATTGGCCTTACAGACTGTAAACTAGGTCCGGTTTTAGGAAGTCATAAGGCCTAAACCTAACCAAATTGGACAAACTTTTTTTTGTTTTGTTTTTTCTGGGTCCTACTAGGGACACCTCACACCCCCTATACGTCCCGTATAGGTTATACGAGGGCCTATACGCCCCGTATAGAGCTATACGGGACATATATGGGGGCCTATACGCCCCGTATAGTCCTATACGAGACGTATTGGTGGGTTTTTTTAATAAAAATATATAGTGTCCCTAGACAACCCCGTTTTTTTCTCGATTCATATGGTTTTATAAATTATCGTTTAGTTTTGAAATTTGATACCTCAAACTTATTAGGCTATGTGTAGTGGAGAGGCTACCAAATGGACGTTTTGCGTCATGTGACGCTCAGTCAGCAAAGAATAAGTTTTTGTCTTTTGGGTGTAGTTGTGTTGTGCCCCCCTATTATCGCCCCACAATTCGCCTGGGGAGCGGTGTTGTCGCCGAAATTCGCCCCAAGACCACGCTCAGTAAGGGTGGCCTTACACAAAATAAAGAACAAATTTGTACTTTTTCAACAGAAAGGTGGTCCCACTTGTTGAAGTCATAACTTGATCATAAAAGGTCCAAATGAACTGATTCTTTGTCCTAGAATATAGTATTGGTTAAAAAGTTGTATAAACTTGATCATAACTTGTGTAAGTTAAAAAGTTGTATAAACTTGCCATGAAATTTAGTTTTGGTTATTCAACTATCAAGATTTCCTAAAGTACTCAGAAAAAACCCAAAGTTATACCTTTCTGTCCAAATAAATGTTTTGGATCACTTATTTCAACCCAAGACATATGTTTAGATGTAATGAAAATCTCATAATCAAACAAGCTCGTTTAGTTAAACCAAAATAATGTCACACGGTAGACATAAAAGTCTAGAAAACTTTGTTAAAAGGTGCATTTGGTAAAATGGAGTTCATGGTTAACTATGAAAACACGAAGATTTAAAACATAAAACCTAAACCGAACGAGTGCAACTAGTTTGGTGGACATTATATACGATCAACTAGTATGTTGACATCATAATATCATAAGACCCTAAGCTAGAGGTTGTATTTGTTTAGGTCACGTTAGGGAAGTCTAGCATTCATTTTGGTTTTTGTTAGCACTCTCATACCGATCACTTACGAGGTGAGTTTCGTGGCACCGTTTTACTGTTTTAAAATCATTGAGGAAAAGACATACATGTACATATTTTATAAAATAACAAGAAAACAAAACCCGACATTTATGTGTCAATTAGCTGATTGCTCAGAGCTCAAAACGTCCCCTTTCTAAGTAATAACCATTAGCTATGGATTTGGCCTTGAAAATATCGAATAATACTATTGGTTTTGACACCCACCTATCATGGTTAGTCACATTAACCACTAATCCATATGGTCGTATGATAGCATATTATCCAACTTGTCTCCCGTCTATTGTGTTGGGGAAAAGTTCTTAGTTGTCATGGTTTGGTTATGTCTCATGGAGTTACATGCTATTGGCATTCGTTACAAGTTTACAAATTGGCCAATCATTATATGTTTTGCATATCATATCCCTAAATATTTTTAAGCAACGATTTTTCCTTCATATTGATAAAACCTATGAACTAACAAATATTACGTTAGTATTTTTAAGTATGTTTTCAAGGAGCTAAAGCACGATAATGAATACATGCATATGGTATATGGTCAAGTGTAGGAAAAACAAGCATGCCATATGTGGATACATCTTTTAGAATTTCCTTTATATAAGCCACCATGTGTGGGTCATATAGGCGAAGTTTTAAAACAAAATTTTTTCGATAAACATCTTAGTTGTTTAAAACAGCTGATTTTAAAATGTAAACTCTGAATTTTTAATTATTAATTATGTATCAAATTATACTTGTTTGTTCACAATCATCATATGCTTTAAAACCATGTAAGTCAAGCAACGAGATACCACCAAGACGAAGTATGACAAGTATGCCAACTATTTAGAAACTTTGCTTTAATTCGCAAGAGATGTAATATGGAGTTATATAAAAATCATGTATGAGTATGTGGTTTACTAACAAAAGGTGCCCTGATTTGTTATAGATTTAATTTCGGGTCCATGAGAAACATGTATGAGTATATATGTTTTCTGATTTCTCTTATGCAAAGTGTTTCTTGAATTATTTTAGATATAATTTAGTTCCATAAGAATCATGTGAAATTTGTGTTATTAGAACATTCACAACAAGTCCTTCATAAATACGTGAGTTTGCTTTTTATATATATGGAATAGTTGTGAGTGGATAAAAAAGAACAAATTATTGTTCATGAATAAATTTAAAGAAAACTGCTTGACTATAATATATATAAACGAAAACATAAAAATTCTACATGCCGTGATGTGGTTCCTCCCCATTTTTTTGGAGTCACCAGATTTCGTTGATTCTTAAATGGAGGCTTCTCATTCATTTGACCCGAAGTCATGGGTATGGGTCTAATCAAACCCATAATTTCTAAAACGGGTTATAACATCTCATTAAATTAAAAACTAATCTCACCAAATATTTGATATAAAAATCCTAAAAAGTAGAGATATACTTTTTTTTTGAAACTTCACTATATAAACAACAGCGAACAACGCCCGGAGGCTACAAAAACCAAAGAGACATTACACCAAATTGAACGAACACCAGTCTGACCACAAGACTGGTTTTAACCGAGGTCTATTTCTATACCAAAAGAACCCCAAAGCCTTAATATCACTAACAATATCAACAATCCTAACCTAGATAACTTTAAACGAGTTATAACATCTCACTATTCTAAAAATAGATCTCACCAAGTATTTGATATGCAAATTATATAAAATAGGGATATACTAATATTTATATCCAATTTTTTTAAAAAATATATTATTTATAATAAGAAACAATTTTATAGTAAAAAAAATAAGCGGGTCATGGGTCTCACCATAGTTTATAAACGAGTTATAACATGTCAGTTATTTGTGAAACTATTTCATCATCAAACCCTAAGTATATTATTAGCTTTTTTATAACAAATAAAATTAAAATGCAAAAAAAAATATGAATATTACACACGAAAAAGAAGCACAACCCCCATAATACGGGGGATAAAAACTAGTAATATATAATTTTTTATATACTTTTTAAAAGTGACTGAAATGAAGGAGATGTGATAGATAATGATAAAGATTATAAAAAATATTATTTAATTTAAGAACAAAGAGAAAAATTCATAATTTTTAGTGTAACTATAGATATATTGTTATTTATGGACGGATGGTAAAGCCTTCAGCTGATTAATGAGCATCACAAAGTAACGCAAGTATGAATGTTTAAAATCACAAATCTCAGTAAAAGGAGTCGTGAACTTGACTTGAGGTCAATAAATCTCACTTGAAACATAAGCAAGTCTTGATTTACTTGTGTACAGGGATGTTCTAAGGGTAATTTTTTCGAGTTTATGGTTTGGTTATTCTAGTTTGAGCTCAAAGGAAATTTACTCAATAGCCGATCCAAATAAGACCGGGTTTCCTGGGTTTCGGTTGAACGGGTCGGGTAAATTTGGGTTGGGTTTCGGGTTTAACAATTAAAGAAGATTTTATTCAAGCGTAACATGATGATAAATAAATAAAACCATATGTTTGAAGATTTCGACCCAAATGTTAACTTCTAGCTCGGGTTATTTGGGTCTACCCGAACTTGGAGATTTCGACCCAAATGTTTGATCTCGTGTTTGGGTTAGAAGTTTATACACGTTAGGTAATTTCAGGTCAGGTTATTCAGGTCTTGGACGCTTCAACACACCCTGTATTTCTATGTTATGAACCTCGATTTGATTGTTTGAAAATTTTTAGAATATTATTTATGTTGCATGATATTTGACATGTGTAATATCATTTTGACATTTTATATGCTTTAAATTGAATGGTTGGGTAGGATAAATAATAGTTCGGGTCAAAGTTTGAGAATGATACTAGAAACTAAACAAATGTGTCACACGCATACGTCAGTTGAGATTAATTTTCGAACTTTTTTTAACGAAGAATATTGACTAAATCCCAAGAAATCTAAGTGGGTTTGACATTGTAAGGTCTAATTCACGGTATTCTCCTGCTGGTGCTTCATCGAGGCTTAAACTCGATTTAAGCCTCGATAATATGAGACATGATTTAATTCAAACTTGCGATATCAAACATAATAAAAATCCTTAGTTAAACCATAATTAGGCCCATGTGTATACCTTACTTGCATCAACTTCGTGAAAGAATTGGATGACATTTAGCTTAAAAAACGAAAATCAAATAAACATAGCATGTAAAGACACCACCTGAAAGTAAATATTTTAAAGAACTTAATTTGTAAATCAGGTTTGTTTAAAGGATAAAATTTTAACTTTTGTCTCAATTTAAATATCTCAAATAACAATGGTTGTACTAACCTAAAGTCGAAACGGTTAATCAGTTTTCCATCTTGGTTTTTTTACCCATCCACACACTTAACTTTAGTGGACAGTTATACACGTTGTGCTATTTTAAGAAATAAACTATAGAAAAGGTCAAGGAAGCATACAAGCCTACCACTTCTACATGTAGCGAATACTAAGGTTGAAGTTTTCCTTGAAACCATTATTCACAAACATCATCACCAATTCTATGATCTCATGTTGGTTAGATTCACATAGAGAATGGAAAGTTATCTGAAGGAGAATTTTGAGGTTGAACCCAAGAACCCGACTGAAGAAGCCTTGAAGAAATGGCGGTCAGCCGTGTGGCTCGTAAAGAACCCTCGTCGCCGCTTTCGAATGGTTGCGGATCTCGCCAAGCGCGCCGCAGCCGAGAAGAAGCGTAGGAAGATCCAGGTTTGATCATTTTTTTCTTTTATGTGTTAATATGTTGAAATATATGTGTGTTTGTTTTAGATTTTATCATTTGCATGATCAGTTGTTGATTTAGAAAACTATATTGAAAATTATTAGATCTAAATCTATAACTTTATATGTGTGTACACATATCTTTTTGCAGTTATCACAAAATATTAAAATCAAGCATACGAAAACTAAATTGACCAAACAAAAAGTAAACCGGTTATTTTGTTCGGTGTTCATCTACATAACTATTTTTTTGTTGTTGTTGTATGTACCCTATTAGCCTAATGGCATCTTTGTGTTTATTCCCATCAAAATTTATGTGAATTCAAGGCTCACATAGTTGCAACAGGTGGATTTTAGAAACAGAGTTTAGAAGGTGTGTGATCGTTGTTCATAGACTAACATAGATGCAATAGGTGGATTTTAGAAACATAATTTAGGAGGTGTGTGTTCGTTGTTAATAGACAAACAAAATTACAAAAACAAAAACTATTTTTGGTTCTCGTGAGTGTTTATCTATATAAGGCTCACAAAGTTGCAATAGGTGGATTTTAGAAACAGATTTTAGGAGGTGTGTGTTCGTTGTTAATAAACAAACAAAAACTAGTTTTTGGTTCTCATGAGTTGTTTTATGTATCACACTTTTAGTGAAGCACCTAGATTTTTTTCCTATATTTACGGTGCTTGTATGTCTCTTAAGTCTTAACCCAACATTCAATTTTTTCGATGATGTTTAGGCCAAAGAAATAATGATACCTTCGAGGGCGGGCCCCGCACCGTATACTATATAGATAGGTCCATGTATACATATATGCATTTATACGCGTACATATATTCATATTTCTATAGACTTTTCCAATGTTTGAAATTGAAAAGTAGCACTATATTATTAGTCTAATTATGTGGCAAACGAGCACAACACGACAGCCAAGTCTGTATGTCCTAAAAACACATGAGTACATGACTTGAATCCAAGTAGTATATATAGGTCGATGAATCAATTAACAATATATAAAATCTCTCAATTATTTAACATTGATTTGTAATTTACACAAAAGAGATATCACAGATTAAATTACAAGAAACTTGTAACCTCAAAACAAGAATTAATAGAATTGCTTATTGAAATAAAGAGCTTAATATTTAAGATCCGTTAAAAAAATTAATAATAATGGTAATATGTAAATTGGACCCCGGTGAACTGAACCTTATGAAATAAGTACTTAATTCTCTTAATTCTTATTTTTTTTTATATTTTTAGATATTAATATAGGTTATATCAAGTAGCCTACTAGCTTTGAATACGTCCTTGTGATGGTTTCGTTAATTGCTTTATATTATCTAGGGATTTATGAACGCTAGGCTGAAAATCAAACAAAATATGGTCCAAATTATTGATTATTAAGCTGAAGTTTAAGAACTCAAAATTAATCTTGATAGTGAACTAATTAAATCAAACCAATTCCGAAACATCCTTAAAGCAACCACAACACACTCCGGTTCTCTAGGTCTGGATCTAGGTGGCAATGGACAAACTTGGATGACATAAACCTCCTTGTTGTGGAGTAACGTCCATAAAGACAAGCTTGCCTCTACAAACCAATACCCATTTAATATTTTTTAATGGAATTTGTGGAGGCTTGTCGTTGTGAAAGAAAATAGGGTTTCTGAAAAAAGTTTAAAATGTGATGTGTGACGATAATATAGCGGTTTATATGACTTTGTTGGTGTAAATGTTCATAGTGAATCCACAATAGCTAATTTTTTAGGTAGTTTTTCTTGTTATTTTTACACGTCATTAATTATTATCTATTTTTATCTATCGTGGGTATCAATTTTATGACCTATTTTTATATGAATTCTTAGGTAAAAATAAGAAAAAAAATAAGATGGAGGTTGGGTCTTTTGCAAGGGGTGGAGCCGGGTGGAGCCGGGTGGGTAGTGAATTAAAAAAATAATATAAAAATAAGTATAAAAGATAATGATAATGTGACAATATTTTTGATTGTTTTTTAGACTCTTTATTGAGTGGGTTTTGTGTGTTTAAAAAATTGTGTTATTATGATATTAATGCTTACTAGACATATTTTTTTGGTATTTTCATGCCCTTATATTATGGTCGGTTCAATCTTTGCTATTTTATCAAACGTTTCTACAAATTAATGTAAGTTAGGTAAGAAAATAAGAGAATATTTAAGCTGATAAAAATAATATTAGTTAATACCGAAAAAACATCATCAACTCAACTTTGTTTATAGTCTCTAGTTTTTTTTTAAGTTCGTATTTTTGTAATAAAAAGGTAAAATAACTTATTATCTTTACATTTGATGAGGTAATGTTCTAGATGTGATATGTTTTCGACATGGATTTTAATTTATAACAACTTTAGATAAAAAAAAATCTATATTACATACACCTCAACAAAAATTTAATAACACACATGTGCATGCGTTTCAATATAAATCTTAAATATATATAAATGAAACATTTAAAAGTTGTTTTTTACATACTTTCAAGTCATCAAATTGTTTTATTTGTAAATGAAAACTTCTCATGCATTTGATCCGAATTCACGGGTATAAGTCTCACCAAACCCAGATAGCTCTTAAACGAGTTATAACATCTCATTGAATTAAAAATTAATCTCATCAAATATTTGATATGAAAATCCTATAAAATAGAGATATATTAAAAATTAATATCCTATTTTTTTAAAAAAAGATATTATTTATAACTAAGAAAAAATTTTATAGTAAAAAAAATAAGCGGGTGAAAGTTGAAACGACCATTCTAGTTAACCTGCTATTAGTCGATTACTGCCATCTAAGCTTCAAATCCACTGTTAGTTTCTTTACATCTTGTGTAATTGACTAATTGACTATTTCGTATACAAACTTTATGTTTGCCTCAATCATTGTTCATGTGTGATGTTTGTTCGATTCGATTCTCGATTCCTAGACCACTATTTAAACAACCTACATTATGTAGCTTAGATAAGTTTGATTCGCGGTTCCTAGATTTTCAAACAACCTTGATTTTCATGAAGGTAAAACAAGATTTTATTGATAAGACCTAATTAGTCAGGCGTCTGGTCTAATGGCATGAGGATGATGACTAAGGATTAAATTCTTATGATCTCGTGTTCGAAACCTAACTTAATAGAGGTTTCCCACAGTGGGGGGTTGCCTCGTTGATAGTGTTTTTGGATGAGTCATGGTTGGAGCGTCAAAATCAATATGAACGGTTAACATCTTATCCCGTCTTAAAAAAACTCACTCACATATTGAGATAATTTTAAGCGCAATAAGAACAAAAGGTATCATCATATTTCAATAGTCACTTAGCCTATTTCTCACATAGCACGCTTAGATTTCCCACATGTATATGGCAAACACATTTACGATGATCCTGTGTATTTAACAATTACTTGTGTGGATTTTCATTATTCGAAACCCGATTCTAAATTCATCTCAAACGCCAACTCAAAATAGCAAAATATTTCACTAGACTTTTAATTTATTACAACTTCAATATACTATTTATTACATTTCTAATACGACATTATACATCATTAAGTATTGACGCAGCTAAACAAATAAGTGATCTTACCTAATATCATATCTGTCTCAACGCCGCAAAAACTCTATAATTGTGTATTTAGTCTCGTACCTGAATGCCTATCCTTAATGTTTTGGATTCTCCCATCAATTTAAGGTTTTCCTATCATCGTCAAAGTTGCCTTGTGTTCGTGGTCTTGTTTTGTTTATCAAAGTTTATCTAGAGGTACACGATTGATATTGATCAACTATAGAATTTCTTTCCGCACAGGATTGGCTCTAGGGAGAGTGAAGTGAAGCTAGGGTTTAGGTCCTCACTTTCAAAGGCCCCAATTTCCAAAACAAAATTAATAACTACACATTTTTAACTTGGGATTTGGATTAGCGTGTGTAATTTGAGCGGTGTTTAAACTGAATTAGGTCTGGAAAGTGTGAGAAACTGCATTACTTCTGTATTTGCAAAAAAAAAATAACATCTAGGTTTATTTTAAATGAAAGCAAGCTAACATTTTACAAAAAGACCTCGTTTTTAGACATCATTTTAAGCCTCCAAAAAGATTAAGTTGGACCTTTGTGCGCTTGACATTGATCCTTGTTTACAAGGCTATGTTTTATGTTAATTTGTAAATAATAGACCATACTCACAGCAATGCCGTTACTAATTATCATTATTGAGGTGATGTCATTAAGCCGTATTTACAAATGTTGGTTCTTTTCGGTTATTACTCTTTTAACCATAATCATAATCGCTAGCTTCCATTATGAGATTTTCTTAGCCATAACCATACCCATAACCGAACTTAGGTTTCGGTTAATCGGTTATGAAGCTCAATTATGGTTGGGTTTCGGTTGATTTGAACTAAATGAACACGGAAAAAGAATCGGTGACATCAAATAGAAGTGAATGGATGTAAGTATAGACATTCATACATTTCAAGGTTTTTCGTGACAATACTTACAACATATACCCAATCCATACATACAAATATATACATATAAACTTATATTTATATCGACATAAGCACGTCTTAATTTTTTTATTCAGTTAATGCTGGGACGCCCTTAACCATAGCCATGACCAATTAATTGGTTAATCAAATAACCTTAACCATAATCGTCCGTGATCTCGGTAATCGATTAACTTGGTTCGGTGACGGTTTGATTATTGGTTTATTTCAGCCCCTCACCCCACGTATAAGGGCCATTTAGGCTAGTCAATGTTGACCGTTTAAAAACGTTACATGTCTAATGATGGCTAAATTGATTCTGTGTTTTTGTTCAAACAATAATCTTCAACTAAAATATTTTGTGTTTCTAGAAACCCAATAAACTTACTAGCAAATTAAATGACTAAACTTCTGAAACTGAAAATCCATAATGACCAACAAAACTGTTGATCATTTCACCACTAAACTGAAACTCCATAATAAAACAATTATAAAGCTGTTTAATCTGAAATAATTAGTTTACATGTTCATGGATGTTTCATGTTTGTATATGCACTGATTTTTAATGTTTTGAAGGTGAGTTTATTTAGCATAATAGCTAGCATTTGTACATTGACTTATGACTTAACAAACCCATTCAACAAACCATCCTTTGAAATATATGCATTTAGACACTTTCACAATTACTTTTCCATAATGTAAACTCATTCATCATTTCCTCTATGTTTCTTTAAACCAGGAAAAGATCCGCATCGCGTTGTATGTGCAAAAAGCCGCGTTACAATTCATTGACTGTACGATCCAAACTTTATAGTTCGTATAAATGTATTGTTTCCCGTCTAAATATTGTTATTCGGTTCATCCAGCCGCTAACAGAACCGAACGCAAGCTTTCCGAGGAAGTGATCCAAGCGGGATACGACATTGAACCCGAGGACCTCGCGTACATAGTCCGGTCCCACAACAACAAAACGTACGACTTCCACGGTGGACTTCATGGACTCGCTAGAAAAGTCAAAGTGTCGCTACGCGACGGGGTCCTTTCGGATGACATACCGAAAAGACAACAAATATTTGGGTACAATCAGTTTGTTGAAAAACCGCAAAGACCCTTATGGATGTTTATATGGGACGCGTTACAAGACATGACATTAATAATATTAATGATGTGTGCCGTGATCTCGGTTGGTGTCGGGATCGCGACCGAGGGGTGGCCGAAAGGGATGTATGACGGGTTGGGAATAATATTGTGTATACTGCTTGTCGTGGTCGTGACCGCGGTTAGCGATTATAAACAATCGTTACAGTTTAAAGACTTGGACAAAGAAAAAAAGAACATTATTATTCAAGTTACGCGTGACGGGACTAGAAAAAAAGTGTCGATTTATGATTTGGTCGTCGGGGACATCGTTCATCTCTCGATCGGTGATCAAGTACCAGCGGATGGAGTATTTATTGACGGGTATAGTTTATCGATCGATGAATCGAGCTTGTCGGGTGAGAGTGAACCCATTAATATTGATAAAAAGAAGCCGTTTTTGTTATCGGGTACGAAAGTTCAAGACGGGTCGGGTAAAATGTTGGTTACATCCGTCGGGATGAAAACCGAGTGGGGTCGGTTAATGGTTACGTTAAGCGAAGGCGGGGACGACGAGACCCCGTTGCAAGTGAAACTTAACGGGGTCGCTACAATTATCGGGAAAATCGGGTTGGCGTTCGCGGTGTTGACTTTTTTCGTGTTGACCTCTCGGTTTATACTAGTGAAGTTTATTCGGGGCGAGATGGGGAAATGGCGGATGAATGATGGGTTGGAGCTTTTGAATTACTTCGCAATCGCGGTTACGATACTCGTGGTCGCGGTTCCCGAGGGGCTCCCGTTGGCGGTCACGCTAAGTTTGGCATTCGCGATGAAGAAGTTGATGAACGACCGCGCGCTCGTGCGACATCTTTCCGCGTGTGAAACAATGGGTTCCGCTACGTGTATTTGTACCGACAAAACCGGAACGTTAACCACGAATCATATGGTCGTGACGCGCTTATGGGCCGCGGGTGACACGAAGGATATTAAAACCAAAGAAAAGCTCAAATCGTCGATCTCCGAAAAGGTTTTAACCGTGCTGTTACAATCCGTGTTTCTAAACACGAATTCAGAAATCGTAAAGGACGATACGGGGAAAACAAGCATTATCGGTTCACCAACCGAAACTGCATTGCTCGAGTTCGGTTTACTTTTTCAAAACAATTACACTCAAGAAGCCAAGAATGTGAAGATCGTGAAAGTCGAGCCGTTTAATTCGGTTAAGAAGAAGATGTCGGTTTTAGTCTCGTTGTCGAACGGTAAGTTGCGAGCGTTTTGCAAAGGCGCGTCCGAGATTATATTAAACATGTGTGACAAGGTCATAAACGAGGACGGCGAAGTCGTTCAAATGTCGGATAAACAACAGAAGGCGATAACGGACGTGATTAACGGGTTCGCATGTGAAGCACTTAGAACAATATGTTTGGCTTTTAAAGATATTGAAACCGGTTCCACAAGTGACGACAGTAACAGTAACAATAACGATATTCCCGAGAGTAACTACACAGTAATTGCTGTAGTGGGAATTAAGGACCCTGTAAGACCAGGGGTTAAGGAGGCGGTTAAGACGTGTTTGGACGCGGGGATAATGGTTCGGATGGTGACGGGGGATAATATTAATACGGCTAAGGCGATAGCGAAGGAATGCGGGATTTTGACAGCGGACGGGCTGGCTATTGACGGGCCGACTTTTAGGGAAAAAAGCGACGAGCAGTTAAAAGAAATAATACCTCGGCTGCAAGTGATGGCACGGTCGTTACCGCTCGATAAACATAAGTTGGTAACGTTTTTAAGGAACGAGTTGAAGGAAGTTGTGGCGGTAACGGGTGATGGGACTAATGATGCTCCGGCTTTGCATGAAGCGGATATTGGATTAGCTATGGGGATTGCCGGAACAGAGGTAATTTGTCTATTTAGACACCCTTTTTGCTATTTAGACACCCATTTTACACACATTTTATCTTTTAAGTACACCCTCTTTAAAGGGTGTATGGGTGTATAAATAGCAACCCCCGAGTATTTATGTTTTCAACTTTTTATTTTGTGTATTTATAATAAAAATAGATTAGTACTAACTGTAAAAATAAATAAATAGGTTAAACTAAAATTTAGTGAAAGCAAAGAAAAGGCTAGAGGGTTGGGCCAACCCACCCTTTGGGTTTTGCCTCCCATATCGTTTTCTATTATAGGGCCATGATTGAATCCCGGGGTGTTAAAACGGGTCGAATTTCACGCGAACACGAAAATCACGTTAGACATGTGAGTCAGAAGATGATACGAATACTGACGGGTTTACACGAACACGACTCATTTAGCCTCCTTTGTTTTGCATGTTATTACTCGATAAGTACAAATTTACAACAAAAAGTATGAATAGATAAAATAAAAGCATATGCTTCAATTATAAAAGTTGATGTCAACCTCTTTTTCAGCTTTAAAATTTTGGCTTAAAATACTCAACAGTCAACACCTTTTTTGATATAACATAAAAAAAAAAAAAACAAAAAACAAAAAACAAAACACATTGGCTAAGCATGTTTACAGGTTTGACCCATAAATGAAATAAACTCGTTTATAGAAAACCAAACCTACAAATTTCTTGTTGAATTCATGTTGTTATATCGTTTATAGGTTGCAAAAGAAAATGCTGACGTGGTAATTATGGACGACAATTTCAAGACAATAGTGGTCGTCGCTAGATGGGGTCGTTCGGTCTACATTAACATCCAAAAGTTTGTGCAGTTTCAGTTAACCGTTAATGTTGTTGCACTCATGACCAATTTTGTTTCTGCATGCACATCAGGTCCGTTAACTGTAATGTGATTATATTTTTGTATACATATATTATTTATTGGTATTTGATGACACAATATTTCAGGATCTGCACCACTAACTGCGGTTCAACTGCTTTGGGTTAACATGATAATGGACACACTTGGTGCATTAGCTTTAGCAACAGAGCCACCTCATGATGGGTTAATGAAAAGGCCGCCAATTGGGCGTGATGTTAATTTTATTACGAAGGTGATGTGGCGGAACATTATTGGTCAGAGCATTTATCAACTTATTGTTTTGGGTATTCTTCAGTTTAATGGGAAAAAGCTTCTTAATCTCAATGGTCCAGATTCTACTGCGGTACTTAACACTATGATCTTTAACACCTTCGTATTCTGCCAGGTAACATGATATTTCGGATACTTTGAAGTTTATATGGGTGGTTTTTGAGTTTTCGTATGTTATATAATGAGGTTTTTGGAACAAAATGTGCTACAAGTTGAACTAGAGGGGAATTTTAGATTTCAAGTTATTTTGATGAAAAAGGATTAAACTTTTAAAATTTTTATTTTGTAGAATTTAACTAATCTTACACTATATAATCAATCATTTATATGTTTCCATGTCTTTATAGATGATAGTTTGTCTAGCCGTTTTCTTTTTATGTGTTTTTTTCCCAGGTATTTAATGAAATAAACAGTCGCGACATGGAGAAAATAAACGTGATAAAAGGAATGTTTGATAGTTGGGTCTTCATGATAGTGATGGTGTGTACCGTGACATTCCAAATCATCATAGTTGAACTGCTAGGCACCTTTGCATCAACGATTCCGCTAAGTGGGAACCTGTGGTTGGCTAGTATTTTGATGGGAGCCGTGAGCCTGCCGGTTGGAGTTGTCCTGAAATACATCCCGGTTGAGTCTTCCACACCGTCCCATGACGGCTATGAACCACTTCCCAGGGGTCCGGAATTGGCTTAAGGATTTCATTTTATTTATTCTTTGTGAGTTTGGTTTCAAATTTTTTAAAACCCACATGGTGGAGAGTAGAATAGAAGATTTGGGATTATTTTTTCAATTTTTGCTTTGCAGAACGGAACTTTGATTTGTTGCTCATTATTTATGGTATTTTCAATGACAATTTTTTTCTGGATTTATGGAAGTTTAGTTTCATTGTTTATTACTTTACTAGTTTTAAAACCTGTGTAACATGTTATGATCCAAATAGTAAGAAAATAAAAGATGACATTTTCGAATTCAAAATTGGTATGATTATATATACATCTAAAACTTATACAAATATCAAAATATAAATTAAAAACTGGATTTGGTTTAGTAGACAAGACACCGTTCATTTTAAAACCAATTGAAGTTCAGCACTAAAGTTTATAATTATACAGTTAAACAAATATTCTGCTTTGATGTAATATGTTATCTAATTACTAAATTTCACACTACTTAATAACTAATTGTAATGATTTTTTAAGTATTTATTTTATTTTAAATAGCTTTAGACAAATTCTATATAAAAAAATTAGGCCCATAAAGCTGTATGACCAAACTGTCAAACCATGTGAGTCCATTCATAAAAGTAGTTATATTGCACAATTGTACATTATACATGCAATATCATCACATGTTATGATTTATGAATGCATCATACACAAAATAAACCATCATAGGCCAAAGATAGACTTCTTATGGAGTAATGTATGGTAACTATTTATGACTAGTTCACTCAGAAAAAAAAAGAAAAAAATAAAATTTTGAGAAACGCTTGAAATCGTCAAGTTTTGTAAACGAGTTGAACTGAGCCCACTGAGTATGTAACGAGCCAGCCAATGTTGGCTCGCTTATTTGACTCGCTTAAATCAACCATAACTTTCAACATTTTATAGCTCGAGCACAAGTCAAATCAAACAATCTAACCCAGCCAAATGGAGTTGAACCAAATCTTTTTAACCAGGCCGAAACCAAGCTTGAGCTCAAATTTTCAGCTCGGTCTCGGCTCAGTTCCTGAAAAGCACTAATTGCAACAAGGTCAAATGGGGGTAATTATATCTTTATGTAAAAAAGCAAAGATCAACATGCAGACACTAAATAACCGATCCAAATTGTAAAATTCAAACCGTCTACTTAAGATCCTTAACAACATTTTGACCAACATCTTATGAATCCTTGTATGTTTTACTATGTCACAAGGAAATAACCTAAGCTTCACTTGGAGATCTGCTAGACTGCGGTTCAGACACGTTTCTTCGCGTGAACAACTTGTTTATATCTTCTGTAACCACATTGCTCCTATAATGAATGTTCAATAAAACAACGATCATTCTCCATAAAAAGGCACACGAAAAAGTTCAACTTATCATTTCATAAAATGTCTGGTTCAAAATAATCACATCCAAACATCACCGTAACAAAATAAACATCTAGCAAATAACATTACGATTAAAGATTCTACCAAATAATAATAATAACAACAATATCAGGGCATATGAACTCACCTTCCGCTAAGCTGAGGTGGACAAAGAAGACTACTTGCGGTCTTTTGAACATTCTTTGAATGAGGCAGGTTCCCTCTAGGAATCTTCCCGTGACGATAAGAACCTGCTGATTCTTTCAAATCCCGTTTGCGTGACTCGTTTTGCGCCATTGCAGCTGCAACCTTAGACGTGTGATCATATACTCCACTAGCGTTCGATGGCAAAGATGGAGAATTCAAGAGAACCGATGCATCGGGTAGTTTTGATAGTACACTGATAACATTTAATACTCCTCATAAAAAAAAAGTTATAAAAACAATTTCAGGCATTAGATTCATCCAGTGTTGTAGAACTCGCTAGTCGGGATTATTCAGATTGGACTTCTAATTACCCAAAAATTAATCAGTCCGCGGCCAACTAGCGATTAAACACCGGATTCTTATTTAACTTTTTTAGCATTATGATCTTAACTCATTATTTTTACAAGGGGTTAAATCAAACAAAACCCTAATAAATCACACACATAGTTCAGCTATAATAATAACAATAATAATAATCATGAATACAACAAAACTGTAGAGACTGAATGCATCTAGTCATACATTGAAGGACACGAATATGTTTAGTATAATTAGAACCCTAATTTTATGCCTATTTTTTTTTGATAAACTGGAAACGAATTGATAATGAAAACAAACTTACTGGTTAGGCTGTGGAACGACAAGATTAACGTTGTTGGGACCTTGTTCTTTACCGACCGGTTCGTCGTCTTCGTCCGATGAAGCATAATCAACCAGCGACATCTTTTATCCCTCTCCTCTATAGTAAGTACTTACTATTTTGGAAATTTGGGCACAAAATATATTGACTATCCTCCACGAATAGGTCTGAATCGGACGAGACATTGTTAGTGTTCGGACATATGAACGGTTTACGAACACTCTACTGAACAAAAATGCATGTTTGTGTTCGTCCATTAAAGAGCTGAGTTTGTTCGTGTCCGTTTGTGTTTGTTCGTTAATATTGTAAACGGACAAAACGAATGGACTCTAATGGGCAAACGATCACTAACAGACACTAATGAATATTAATGGATAAACATACATAAGCGACTCTACTGAACAAACGAGCGTGAACGATTACGTATTAATTTCAAAAAGTATAATTGAAGAAGCGTGGATCGACTTACTCATATACGATCAATGTTCCTCGGGTATGAGTGTGCTGTATCACCGATGGTTTTCCGGAATATGAGTTCTTCCACCTACAAAATGAGCAGCACCGTGAACTTACCCCTCAGAAAGGGACAGAGGGGTCCTCTTTGGGGTAACCCTCCGGTGTGAGAATAAGATATTGTAGGAGAAGATGATAAGAATGTGAAAGTGAGTAAGGACTTAGAATATATTTTCTTGCTTACCTCCCACTGTGGAGGTGGTGTGGTATTTATAGTATTAGGGTTTCCAATGATTGGGCTCAGACCCAATTAGGGCCTTTTTGGCCTCCTCCTATTGCTTCGCGCCACGTGTCCTTAGGACACCTGGTGCTTTTTCATTGATTATTCTCTGACCAAGGTGTTTCACCTGACCCATGTGCAATCACGTGGTAGCACATGGGCTTTGCTGAGTTGTCCACCCTTCAATGACAGCTGTCAACATCAGCATATTCTTTATTCCTTAAAGGATACATTCTGGAAGGTTGTTTGATGAGCACAATCATGGTTGTCCTTATCCTGATTTGGATAAGGACGTGGTTGATTGTGTGCATGTGTGATATGCGCCTATCCTGGGGATGTGCGAGGTCTTCTCTTTATTCTCACGCGCAGATGTTTCATGCGCAGATGTGATATGCGTGAGCATATGTGATATGCGCCACGCGCAGATGTGATATGCGTGAGCATATGTGATGCGTGAGCATATGCGATACGCGTGAGCATATGTGATGCGTGAGCATATATGATATGCGTGAGCATATGTGATGCGTGAGCATATGTGATATGCGTGAGCATATGTGATATGCGCCACGCGCATAGGTTTTGGCTTTGCGTTTTCATGACATCCTGATTTCAAGCCTCTTGTCTATATCTTGTGGGTTGACCCGCCCTGCTCGATGTTAAGGCGGGTGCATACCTCTTCAAGCCCCCCCAGTCTAATGTGTGTCTTGTCTCGCGCGAGCGAGGTAAGATAGATATTAGACTTAATGGTTTGCTTTTTTAATAGGGTTTATCTTTTCTTTTTCATTTCTCACAAGTGCGTTGCGCGAAATTCTATCCTTTTGGTTGAAATGAATCGTCCATGTACGTGGTTGGTTGGTGCTGACATGCGTCAGAGATGGAGACGTTATGTGTCAGACTTTTCGTGTGCTCGAGGTGCTACAGTGGCCTTTCATGTCTCCTCATACAGTGTCAGGAACACGTGTCGCGCTCATGTTGGCCTGCACCTGCGAGTGGGGGCGCTTGAGCGTAACTCTGATCATTACCTGTTTCTTTCTCTCTCCTGGGCCTATAAAAGCAAGCCTTTTGAGTGGTTTTTTCTTCATCTTCATTGTCATTTTCAGAGCTCTTTCTTCTTCAATTTTCATTCCGATTAAGAGCCTTTATCCTTTGCTTCCAGATTTCCGTGCTTAAAGTAACCATACTGTTTGATTCACAATTGTATGTCTGATAACCCATACACCACAATTTTCCCCAGCAAACGCCGTGTAAAGTCGTTGGTTATGTCCACTTTGATGAAGACCGGTAAGGGTAAACGGGCTGCCGAGGCCTCGTCGGAGGAGGTGGGGAAGAACAAAACGGTGAAGAGATGGGATGAGATTCCCTGCAAATAGGCAAACGGCGGCAGATCCGCCCACCGGCTATATCTCTTTATACTCTCACTTTTTCACTCACTGTAACCTTCGTCTTCCGATGACAAGGTTTATGGGTGCGCTCCTTCAGTTTTATGGGATTCACATATCCCAAGTCCATCCTTGTGGACTAGTGCGCATGACTCATTTTGAGTTCATGTGCAAAGCTCAGCGCGAGGAGCCCACCCCTCGGCGCTTTCAATATTTTTACAAGCCAAAAATCCAAGATTCTTGGTTCTCATTCATACCGCGCAGTCAGAAGGTTAAGTGCTGCACTGTTTCCTTCAAAAGCCTTCATGACTGGGCTGAAAATTTTTTTTATATTAAGGCTGGTGTGATTCCCATCCGCATGACCATGCGCTCGATCACTTCTGCGCCCGCGGATGAGAATGTTCTTAAGAACCCAACGGGCGCATGGGTTAACAAGTTATCTGCTGAACCATCCCCCGCCAAGAATATTTGCGAGGAGGCGCTGGTGGGGGTTGGTATGAGCAAGAGGTGGACCGACAGCGCGACTGAGCCTGTCGTCCATGTTGATGGCTTAGGTGAGTTATTTGCTCATTGCATTATTTCTGCGCGAATATAATTCGTTTTGTTGATATCATTTGTCTTGTTTTATGCAGTAAGCAAGGAATACGTCCATGCCGCCTATGACGAGCATATGGAGGGCGGCTCTGTCGCGCTGAGCGCTGGGGAAGTTGCTTTCCCCGATCGCTTCGATGATATGTTCATCCCTGTCGATTTAGAATTTTGCTTTGACAGCGATGCGCCTGGTAAGCCTTTGTACTTATGCTTATGCCTTTAGAATACCAAATTTGGTTACCATTTCTGTTGCACGTATTGTAGATGCGCTCGAGAATTATGAGTTGGAGCTTGCGGAAGAGGAGGTGGAGGAGGAAGAAGCTGAGGCGCCACAACTCAAGCGCAAAGCTAAAGGCAAAACTGGCGCAGGGGCCAGTAAAAAACAAAAGAAAAATGATGCCCCTGTTGCCCAGAATCTTCCTCCTACCCAAGCGAAGGGACTTGAGAAAACCAAGGGATTTACCTCCAAGTTTTCCTCGTCTTCTTTGCCTCGAGGTGTGGGCAATCCTCCCGTCCACACGAGGTATGGTGCTGCCACCTCATCTCTTCGCGCGGCGGAAAAGGGAAGCGGCGCTGCGCCTGCTGTTTCATCTTCTCCAACATGTATACTTTGTTTATATTTTGTGGTTTTATGAGCGTGATTCCGATAGAGTTATTAATGAAGCTTTGTTCACTCAAATGTTTGTAGAGCTGGCGACTTTGGTGGCTCAACCTCAGGCGCAGCAAGGTACCGAGGCTGCGCCGAAGGTTGCTTTGAAGTCCCCTGTTTTACCCTCGAAAAGGGGGAAAATGGACTTCATGGCGATGCTCAATTCGTGGACGGCGGTGCGCCAAGGTATTTACTGCGCTTTGATTTTCTGATTTTTTCATTTAGATCAAGTCATGAATCATTTCTCCTTGTTGGTTTTTTCATAGGAATTATAGCTGGCACACAAGCTGCTGGTGGCACTGCTGGCGCCGGCGCCGGCGCCGTTAGTTCTGCTCCTGCTCCAACAAGCACTGAATCTCCTCTCATTGGGATTACTAAGGAGCATGAGACTATTTTACGCACTGATCTAACGGCGTCAAGACCTCCCTCACCTCCTCCTGCGCGCAGCCCTCGTGAGACTGTTTTTGATTTTTCCAAGTCGCAGGAGAAGAGACCTGTTACAGAGGATGATGAGGAGGTCAATTCTGAAGGTTCTGATGGTGGCCGCGCAAGCCCTGTAGCGCCACGAGATTTCGTGATGCAGCCTTCTTCTCGTGGGGCTGGCGCTGACTTTTCTGCCGGCTCTCCGCAGGTATAAGTTTGTTTTGCTCCGCTGTGCGGACTTCCAGATTAGTGTTTAGATGACTAAAACGTTGCTTTTGCGTTGCTTTGTGTTTGCAGGAAGCCGATCACATATACCGCCCGAGCTGGAATATCACTGAAGATAGCTCTTTTCAATCCATGGGCGTATGTGAAGACTTCTGGGCTCACTCTGTTCCTCCGGCTGAGAGGAGGTTTCAAGAGGACCGCGCTCGCGTGGACTTGCTTAATGACCACCTTTTTGCTGGGTCTGCGTTCTTTGCTGCCTCCCAAGAGCTTCGCAATGATTATATAAAAGTGTGTGATGCCCTTGTGGAGGCCAAGCGAGAGGCTAAGGTTTCAGCTTGGAATCTTTCTGATGCCCGAGAGAGGGCTGAGAAACTCCAAGCGGAACTTAGCGAGAATCGGGCAAGTGCCAACGCTGCTTTTGTGAAGCGCGGGCATGAGCTGCAAGCTGCGCGGGAGAAGCTGCAGGTGGCAGAAGCGGATGCCGCCAAGTACGCGCGCCGGGCGCGTGACCTGGAGTTGGAGGCAGAGGCGCGTGACCAAACTCTTGCGCAGGCTAACACTGACAAATCTTTATTAGAGAATGAGGTTGCGCGCCTGAAGAAAGAGCTCGATGCTGCGCGAGCGGAAAAGAATGAAGCCTTGGTGGCAGCAGCGTCTGACAAAGAAGAGCTAAAACAAGCCAAGGAAACTGTTGAGTTGTTAAACTCTCAGATTCCTGCTCTTGAGACGTCTGTTTCTTCCCTCGCGCAGGATCGTCAATGGCTAGTTTCACAGGGTGTGACTCGTTGCGCTTATGCGATGAAATACTCAGACGAGTTTCAGACCCTTGTGATGGATTGCAATGCAGCATCGCGCTTGGTGTGTCAAGCTGAAGGGTTTAAGGATGGCTATGAATATGGCATGCTGAAGAAGAATCCATCCGACTACCCTTATCAGCTCGACGCTGTCTGCGCTGACATGGCCGAGGTGGGGGAGAAGTACTTGAATACTCCAATTCCCATCCTTGAGCAGGTATTTTAACCTTAATGAGTTTACTTTGACTTATTTTCCTAATCTTTTGTACTCATACTTTTCCTTGTGATTTGCAGATAACCGCGCATGCTGACCAGCCCGATCTTGGCGCGCTAAAGAAATTACTTAATGAATGTGAAGGGACTGGTGGCAGCGATGATGGCGCGGGCAATGCTGCCTCTGCTAGCGGCTCTGGCGTGGCCAAAGGACCTACTCCTGACACTATCGTGATAGAAGACGACTCCATTCAAGACGAACAGCTTGATTATGGTAAGTTTGGAGATGACGAGGAGCGGGCTGCGCCAGATGCTGAGGGAGGAGGTAATGATGAGGACGATGAAGAGGCTGATATTGATATAGAGACTTGAAAAGCCCTTCATGTTTTTTTTTTGTAGTTTTTATCTCATCATTTGTAAATTTGTAAACTTCTATGTTTTGGAATGAAATTTTGTTTTTTCCTTATTCGCATCTTGCGCATTCCCAATTCATCTCTTTATATTGCATGTGTTTGCTTGTTGAATATAAGATATGCTTGCACATTGAAACTTGAAAAAGGTTGTAAGGAAATTATTTTACTTAATCCTTAACAGTTGTCATATTTCAAGTTATTTTGCAATATTCTGAATATGCTGACACGTGCCTTGGCATTTCATTATTCCTCTTTTGCGCGACGTTATCGCGCATTTATTATAGGGAATTATGAATGAGTTTTTTAGCTTTTACGTGTCAGTATGTGTTACTCTGATATCCATTATAATCCCATGCGCGACCTCGACCTGAGACCTTAACAACTATGTTTTGGCATGTGCTTTGCCTTAGCTGTGCTTAGGTATTTTTATGGTCTAGCTGCGCAGCATGTAGGATGGATGTTGTGAGTAACTTGAGCTAAGGCTCATATTATTGGGCTAAGGCCCTGACGTTTTAGAGTTAAAACTCGTTAACGCGTTTGAGCTTGAAGCTCGCGCATGTATGTTTTACTTCGTTTTATTTTTAGTTTGATGTCAATACAATGTTGTCATTGCTCAAAATTAATAAAGGGAAGTGTGAAACATGCATGCAAAAGGTAATAGAACACACATTAAGAGAAAATAGCGCGTATCATTATTCATAATGGCTTAAAAAGCCTTGATTACAAACTTGACAATTTTTACATGAAACATTTTCTAAGCTGTGCTGCGTTCTATGTGCGCGGGATCTTCTTTCCATTCAAATCTTTTAAAGCGTATGCGCCTTTTCCCAATTCTTCTGAGACTTGATAAGGTTCCTCCCAGTTGGGGGACATCTTTCCCGGGGGTATTGCGCGACTAGCTTCATTGTTCCGAAGGACAAAATCATTCTTCTTGAAGTGGCATTCTTTCACGCGCTGATTGTAATATTTTTCTAGTTTTTTCTTGTATTTGGCTTCACTGATGATAGCCGCCTCTCTGCGCACTTCAAGTAAGTTGAGATCCAACCTCCTTTCGCGCTCGTTATCCGTCTTACTCATCATGAGCACTCTATAGGATGGCCATCCAATCTCTGCTGGAATCATAGCCTCCGTTCCATAGGTTAGGCTGAACGGGGATTCGCCATTGCTGGTTTTGCTTAATGTCCTGTGCGCCCACAGGACATTAGGTAGCTCCTCGGCCCATGAATGGGATTCTCCCTCCAACCTTTTCTTCAGCCCATTCAGCAAGCTTTGGTTCGCGCGTTCCACTTGGCCATTCCCTTGAGGGTGGTATACTGAAGTGAAGACCTGGTTGATGCGCAATTCTTTGAGCCAACTGGATATCTTCTTGTCAGTGAATTGTTTGCCATTGTCGCTCACAATTTCCATGGGCAGGCCAAAACGGCATATGATGTGGCTCCAAATAAATTGCTTCATTGCCTCGGCTGTGATTTTTGCCAGTGGCTTGGCTTCAACCCATTTTGTGAAATAATCCACTGCCACTACAAAAAATTTTAACCGCCCTTGCGCGTGTGGTAAGGGACCCACAATATCGATTGCCCATTTGTGGAAAGGCCATGCGGAGGTCACCGGAATCAAGTTGTTCTTTGGCCGCATGGTGTTTGGCGCATAGCTCTGACACGCTTTGCATTTTTGGATCTCTTTTAACGCGTCCAAGTACATGCCTGGCCAATAGTAACCTGCGTTCATTGCCTTGGCAACCACCATGCGCGGGCCAGCATGTATTCCACAGATTCCCTCGTGTATTTCTCTGATCACATAGCTTGCTTCCTCGGCGTCTAAGCATTTCATGAGCGGTCCAAGATAAGAGCTTCGATATAACGTACCATCAAGCAGTTCGTAGTTCTGCGACTTGTGTCTTATCTTCCTAGCCTGTGCGCGATCGTCTGGTACTTTTCCCTCCTTCAAGAATTCCATTATTGGAGTTATCCATGATGAAGGTGTTGTATGAATTACAAGGACAGACTTCGCTTCCACCGACGGGTTGCTCATTACTTCCACTCTGACATCTTTGCCGAAATGATCGAAGCTGGTTGATGCCATCTTGCTCAGCGCGTCGGCAGACTTGTTTTCACTGCGCGGAATATGTAAGATTCTGAAGAAGTCAAATTGCTCGGTGAGTTTCTTCGCCTGCTCTAAATACAGAGGCATAGTGTTCTCCTTGGCATCATAAAGGCCATTGACCTGTGCTGCTACCAAGTATGAATCGACATGAGCCTCTAGCTTTTTAACTCCGAACTTGTGCGCTATGCGCAAACCAGCCAGCAGGGCTTCATACTCAGCTTCATTGTTGGTGCTCTTGAAATCCAACCTGATTGCGTAAGTATACTCATGATTTTCTGGATCCACCAGTTTGAGGCCTGCGCCGGACCCTTCGTTGTTTGAAGCTGCATCAGTGAATAATCTCCAAACATTTTCTTCATTATTGGCTTGCGGAGGGTCTACTTCGCGCTGAGCCTCTTCGACTTTTCTTTCAGGGATTTCTGCAATGAAATCAGCTAAGACTTGTCCCTTGATTGCTGGACGAGGTTTGTAGGTGATCGTGTGCTCCCCTAATTCCAGCACCCATTTTGTCAGCCTTCCTGAGAGCGCGGGACGTCGCAAGACTTGCTGGATGTTGTAATCAGTCAGGACTTCAATGGGATGACCATTGAAATATCTATGAAGCTTGCGCGACGCATGTGTTAGTGATAAAACTAACTTTTCTATGATGGTGTAGCGCGTCTCAGGATCTGTCAGCACCCGACTTACATAATAGATTGGTGTTTGAATTCCCTTGCGATCCACCAACAACACTGCGCCAATGGCGCGCTCTCCTGCTGACAGGTACAACGTTAGAGTTTCGCCGGGTAGTGGAGCTGTGAGCGCAGGCAGATTTATCAGACATTCTTTTATCTCACTGAAAGCTTGCTCGGCCTCAGGCGTCCACTTGAATTGGCTTTTCTTTAAGCAATTTCTCAATGTGTTAACGAATGGGGTAGATTTGCTTGCATGGTTCGCTAGGAACCTGTTAATTGATACCAATCTACCATTCAACTTTTGAACTTCCTTCATGGTGGATGGCGAGGTCATGTCGAGGATAGCCTCCACCTTCTCTGGGTTCACCTTGAAACCATCCTTGGTGACCATTACACCGAGAAATTTCCCTTCTTCTACGCCGAATGTGCATTTGCTCGGGTTGAGCTTCATGTTTACTTCCTTTAGGCGCCGAAGGGTTTTTTCGATGTCTTTGAGCATTTGTTTTTCCTCCCTGCTTTTAATCACCAAATCATCCACATAGACTTCTAAGTTTCTTCCAATTTGCTCGTTGAAAACTGCATCCATGAGTCTTTGGTAAGTGGCTCCTGCATTCTTCAAACCAAAGGGCATTTTTGTGTAACAGAAAACACCATTGTCAGTTCTGAAAGCAGTCTTGTCCTCATCTTGTGGTGCCATTTGAATTTGGTGATAGCCCTTATAGGCATCCAGGAAACATTTGAGCTTAAATGGCGCCACAAAGTCCACCTTCGCGTCAATGTTTGGGAGGGGGTAACAATCTTTTGGACACGCTTTGTTGAGGTCCTTGAAATCAATGCACATTCTCCATGACCCATTGCTCTTCTTTACTATCACAGGATTGGCTACCCATGTTTGGTATCGTATTGGGCGGATGATATTTGCGCGCAGTAGATCTTCTACTTGCTCATTCATGGCCTTTGCCTTCTCATCTCCCATGACTCTTTTCTTTTGAGCAATTGGCTCTACAGACTTGAATGTGTTGAGAGAATGCTGCGCCAGGTCTTGCGGAACCCCAGTCATATCAGAATGTTGCCACGCGAAGACCGATATATACGTTGTGAGCAATCTTTTCATTCTCACCCTTGTGTCATCTGATATCGTAGCTCCAATTGTGATTGTTTGTTCTAGGAATTTTGGGTTGAGAATCCATTCCTCTGGCGCGTTGTTTGCCATTGGAAGCTTCATTCTCCCTTCTCGAGGTATACTTGTTACTGCGCACAAATGATCTCGGTATACAAATGTTACTCCTGTTGGTGTTGGGAACCCCAACGCGCCGTGTGTAACATCCCGAAATTTCCAAAATAATATTAATTATATTACTTAATAATAGATGGGAAGTTTACTCGGGTTGTCAGGAAATAAATAATAGAGTAGGAGTTGGTATGGGTCGGGCTAGTGTTGGGTAATGGATGTGGGTTATGGACTTGGATTAATGGAGATGGGTTAAATGAGAGTGGGCCTTAGGTCCATGGGATTTAAGGGATATAAATATCCCCTAAACCCAAAATATCTTTCATTCTATTTGTTTTCTAACACCCCAAAACACACACACACCACACACCACAACTTCGCCGGCCGGGCCAAGGGAAGAATCGGGCAGATCCGAGAGAGAGAGAGCGGTTGGTTGTGATTAACTAGTAAACAAGATCCAAACAAGCTCAAAAAGGTATGATTCTTGATCTTTGAAGTTTAAAGATCCAAGCTTCTTAGTGTATAAGCGACCGAAAATGGTCGGGAAGCATAGTGGGTGATATTGAACCATAGAAAGGGTGTTAAAATCGCTCAAAATGCTGGAAAGAAACCGAACAGCGGCTGTCTGGGCAACTTCGCCTGCATCTGGGCAACTTCGCCTTCAAAGCGATGAACTTTGCCTGCAAGCTAAGTTCGCCTGATGAACTTCGCCTGCAAGCTAAGTTCGCCTGATGGCAACTTCGCTGTAAAGTTAAGTTCGCCCAACTGGTAACTTCGCCTGAGGCCAAGTTCGCCTGATGACAACTTCGCCTGATGCTAAGTTCGCCTGATGGCAACTTCGCTGTAAAGCTAAGTTCGCCTAGCTGGTAACTTCGCCTAAAGCTAAGTTCGCCTAAGGTTAACTTCGCCTAGAGCTAAGTTCGCCCGAGGGTTAACTTCGCCTAAAGCCAAGTTCGATTAGAAAATAAATTAAAAGCGATAAGTAAAAGTAAGCTAATACTAGGCCACCAGATTAGATCAGGCGAGTATTGATACGTGTAACTTGTACAGTCAGCCGAGCTCAGTTAAAGAAGGGATTTACAGCTACCAGAGAAAGAAGCAGAGTTCAGGTGAGTTTCTAGCCCCATTCCTTGTTATGTTTTCGGGGCTGTGTGCATACTCAATATGTTTGTTAATACACTTATCCTAAGAGATAAGTGTATGCCTTATGTGGATAATGTGAAATGTATGAATGATTGCTTGATGGTACGTGAACGATCTTCGGATATTGCACGTACTGTCAGGTTGTAACGCTATGTATAAGGTAAGTATGTTATGTATGTTTATGTGTATGAACATGATAGAGATAATAGAAGAAAGAAATGATAATGTATGGTTGTATGGTTACGAAAAGGGTACCGAGCCCTAATAATACTCGAGGTATGATGTATGGCTGTATGGTTACGAAAAGGGTACCGAGCCCTACTAATACTCGAGGTATGATGTATGGTTGTATGGTAACGAAGAGGGAATCGAACCCTACTAATATTCGAGAACTAGGGAACCGAACCCTACTAATATTCGATATTGCACGTACTGTCGGGATATAAATAAAGATATTAATATTGTATGTAATGTAAGGATGACGTATGAACATTATGAATGAAAGCTTGTCGGTACGTGAACGATCTTCGGATATTGCACGTATCGTCAAGGGAAGTGATTAGCTCCTTACATGGATATTAAATAATAACTTATAGATAGTGTTCCTTCTATGGAAAGTATAGTGTTCCTTCTATTGAAAGTATAGTGTTCCTTCTATGGATAGTAAAGTGTTCCTTCTATGGAAAGTATACAGAGTGTTCCTCCTATGGAAATTATATATAGTATTGTAATGGTAATGGTTCTTTTAATAGATATTACGTGACGATCCTCCTATGGATATTTATACGAGGTTAAGGTAGTAATATGTGTTTTCGGATACGGGAAGAAATATATGGGAATAAATTGTATGTTGCCTGATTAACTAGAACTCACTCAGCGTAGCTGACTTTTAGTATGCACGCAGGTGAGCTGATTATAGAGTTAGCATGAGATTGACACACGGCATGGATTGAACGGCTGGCATCTGAAGAAAGAAGTAAAGATGTTTTAAATATAAAGTTTTGTGTTATGGTATCAAAGAAAAGATTTAATGTTTTGTAACAAATGATTGATGTTTTATATTCCGCGAAAAGTTTTATTAAACTCTGATTTGAAGAACTGTGTTTATGAGTAAATCCGACGCTAAAGTAGGGTCACCGGGTTCGGGGCCTTACACCGTGCGCTGGTGACGGTATGGCGTTGAATTGGTCAATCGTTCCTCTACCCAAGATCATATTATGGCATGAAGTGGTGGGCAAGACCAAGAAGTTGACAATTTCAGCTCGCTTGTGTTTCTCATCCCCCATAGTTAGTTCAAATTGTATCTGACCTAGGGGGTGAATAATTTCGTTTGAGACACCCGAGATTGGTGCATTCACAATTTCGAGCCTTGCTTGGTCTGCTGGATCCAACTTCCTGAAACATTGCTCATACATGATGTCTGATTCACTGCCGGTGTCCACCAGGACTTTTGACACCTCATAATGAGCGATGTGTGCAGTGATGACTAGAGGACTGCTGATAGACGGGCCTCCTCTGATTCTTGGGAAGATTACTTGTTGCTCGCGCCAATCCCCTTGGACTTGCGCGCTTCTCTTCCTCGATCTTTGCCATTGCCTTCCTCCTTCAGCTACACAGATTCTTTTGAACTTTTTACTGGCTGGGGCTCCGTCTGGTTGTTCATTCTCTGGTCTTGGATTTTTTACCAGGTGAGCCAACTTGCCTGATTTTACATCTTTTTCGATCGCATCCTTCAAATGGTGGCATGCATCGGTGTTGTGCCCTGTGGATTTGTGAAACTCACAATACTTGCCACTGTTTGATGGTCCCTTATGGAGTAATGGCCTGGGGCTTTTAAACTGGACATTCTCTGTGTTTAACACTTGCGAAGGCGTTTTGGTGAGGGGGGTCCATATTCTTGGTAGAGGTCTGTTAGACTCTCTGCCGCCTTCCTTCTTGTCACACTCTCCGCGATTAAGAATGTCTTTTTGGGGCTGGCGTGAACTTTGTTGCGCTTGCTTTTCTGCGGGAGAATAACTGGTTTGTTGCAACCTGGACCATACGGAGTTTTGTTTGCCCCTCCTTTCATTGTTGCGTGGTGCTTCTGTTTGATGCCCTCTATCTCTTGCTCTGTCTTGGGCAATTTATTTTTCATTTCGCGTGAAGACTCGCGATGCTTCCATAAGCTTAGCCCAAGTGGTTGGCATGCCATCTCTGCTTACGAGAGCTCTGCGGAGTTGATCACTGCGCGCACCTTGTATAAAGGCCACGCGCAAGAGTTGTTCAGTGATACCTCCAATTGCAAGAGATTCCTGATTGAAACGAGTTATGTAGTCTTCAATGGTTTCATCATTCCTGCGCACGCAGTGCATGATGTCATCGGGGTCGCGCGTGTGTCTGCGCTGCTGTACAAAGTGAGCCTGGAACTTTTCCAATAGCTCTTCGAACCCATCGATTTGTCCTGTCGACAAGTTTTCGAACCAGACACGCGCTGCGCCCGTGAGGCAGCGAGCAAACATGTGACACCATGTTGGCATCGTCCAGCTTTCTAGGTTTCCAGTGTTGTAAAAACCTTGTAAGAAATCATCTGGATCTGTTGTACCATCGTACTTGCCTAAACCGCTTGGCATCTTGGTTTTGTGTTGAATGGGAGCCTTTGCAATGCGCTCAGTGAATTTTGAATGTTTTACCAAGATAGCTGGCCTATATGGTGTGGTTACGTCCACTTGCTCTTTCGCTTGTGGGTTGTATGGTGTGTATAGATCCATATCGGCTTTGGCTCCAGCCGCTATGTTCATGTGCGCGCGGAGCTGTGACCCTCCTGCATGAGTATCTCGCGTCTTCCTCATGCTGTGCACCTCTTCCTCATCACTAATATCAGCGTGTTCGGTGTGAACAGAGTGACCATCTTCCGGCGCGCACGCCTTTTTTGTTGTTCCTTGAATGGTTTGTTTATCAAATGCGAGCCTTTATGTCAAGTCGGCTAACTTTTTGTGTTTTACCAGTTCATTGTATTTGTCCATTAAACGCCGTTGTTCGTTTATGAGCCATTCTTTAGGGTCATTGGTTTCAACTTCCGGACCCATTGGTCCTTTTTGTTTTGCACCAGTCAGATTTTGGAACGTGAGATCGTCTGGAGGAGTTTTAGTCTGGCTATGAGGTGTTGTGATGAAGGGATGGTTACTGGTGGTGCGCGCAGTATCACGCGGCGCCCTCGGAAACTGATGTCCCTCATTAACATCCACAAGCTCATTATCCTCCAGTACTTGATCGTTGTTTCGAACACCGGAAACCATGGTGAAGATTTTTTAGAGAGAAACTGATGAAATAGTGGTTTTGTTGCCGTTGTAACAGGTGATGGCGCCAATGAAGAAGCGTGGATCGACTTACTCATATACGATCAACGTTCCTCGGGTATGAGTGTGCTGTATCACCGATGGTTTTCCGGAATATGAGTTCTTCCACCTACAAAATGAGCAGCACCGTGAACTTACCCCTTAGAAAGGGACAGAGGGGTCCTCTTTGGGGTAACCCTCCGGTGTGAGAATAAGATATTGTAGGAGAAGATGATAAGAATGTGAAAGTGAGTAAGGACTTAGAATATATTTTCTTGCTTACCTCCCACTGTGGAGGTGGTGTGGTATTTATAGTATTATGGTTTCCAATGATTGGGCTCAGACCCAATTAGGGCCTTTTTGGCCTCCTCCTATTGCTTCGCGCCACGTGTCCTTAGGACACCTGGTGCTTTTTCATTGATTATTCTCTGACCAATGTATTTCACCTGACCCATGTGCAATCACGTGGTAGCACATGGGCTTTGCTGAGTTGTCCACCCTTCAATGGCAGCTGTCAACATCAGCATATTCTTTATTCCTTAAAGGATACCTTCTGGAAGGTTGTCTGATGAGCACAATCATGGTTGTCCTTATCCTGATTTGGATAAGGACGTGGTTGATTGTGTGCATGTGTGATATGCGCCTATCCTGGGGATGCGCGAGGTCTTCTCTTTATTCTCACGCGCAGATGTTTCATGCGCAGATGTGATATGCGTGAGCATGTGATATGCGTGAGCATATGTGATATGCGCCACGCGCAGATGCGCCACGCGCAGATGTGATATGCGTGAGCATATATGATGCGTGAGCATATGCGATATGCGTGAGCATATGCGACATGCGTGAGCATATGTGATGCGTGAGCATATGTGATATGCGCCACGCGCATAGGTTTTGGCTTGCGTTTTCATGACATCCTGATTTCAAGCCTCTTGTCTATATCTTGTGGGTTGACCCGCCCCGCTCGATGTTAAGGCGGGTGCATACCTCTTCAATAATCGTTACCGGACGCCCACGGACACGTCCTCTGTCAATGTTCTTTCGTTAAGCTTACCGAATGAATTTTTTTGTTCATGTTCAGTTCGTTTATTTTAAACTGACGAACATAAATGAACGGACGCCAGCGAACTTCTCCCCGAACGTCTGGATATATGGTTCGTTTACAGCCCTATCCACGGGTTAAAGCATCCATAATTTATTCTTAATCTTAACGTTTGTCATTTAACTAAAAAATACGTTGTTAAATAATACTTTTTTAATCTTACTTTGCTACTTTTTTTTCTCTTCTTTTACAATCACAAAAGTATTATAAAAGAGGAATATCGAGTTGATAAATGTATCAAATCACTATTCAATCCCAATTGAGGCATACGATTTGGTTCAACCTCATAATTAGGTACTAACAGTTGAGTGGTCTACGAGTTGCATTAGATGGTTGCTCATCATACGGCTCACTAGCATCACTTGCCTCCATGGGTGTTCGCGGTTTGGTTTGAAACCGTGAAACCGTCCAAACTGGCCATCGGTTTGGTTTCACGGTCGGTTTTTTCCCTTACTTTTGGCCAGTCGTTCAGTTTTAAAACTTTCACACTGTAGCGAGCAATTTGGTTTGCGGTTTATATCGAAAACGATCGTATGAAGCCGGACCGGACCATCAGATCGGTGTCTGTGTCGTATTAGTTATCATTAATTATTATTATTATTATTATTATTATTTAGATTTAGTTAATTTAAAACCAATAAAGTGGCTTAAAAGCCTTAAGATCTATTTTTTGTTACAAATGTGCAAATCCATTTTGTTTCTATCATCCTTCCAACTTTGTTTACATATGAAAACTTGAGTTTTGTAATCGAATCTAACTATTTAACTAACTAGAATATTTTAAGTCTACTTCAACAATGGTTACTTGTTGTATAAATTGTAACATCCCGAAATTTCTAAGAATATTATAATTAAATAAATTAATATCAGTGGAAAAGTTTACTTGGGTTAGTCGGAAAAAAAATTAATAGAGTAGAAGCTAGTATGGGTCGGGCTAGTGTTGGGTAATGGATATGGGTTATGGACTTGGGAAGGAAGGAATAGGCCATGGGCTTAAGCCCATGATCCATAATTATATAAACCTTAATCCCCATTTTCCATTCATTTCACACATAATCCATACACCACCAAAACACACACTTAGCTCTCTCTCATCCTACTCTCTCTCTCTCTCTAGCCGAAATCAAGAGGAAGAAGAAGGATAATCGATTTCCGACCCGAGGTAATGATAGTTTAATATTGTACGAGCCTAAAACGTTAGTTATAGTCGCGTAACGACGAGCCGACACCGTTAAACCGTTTAAATCACAAGATCCGGGTGGAATCGGGTATAAACCGGACCTAAGATGAGTTTAGGGATCACCCTAGCTCAAATCTGGATCAAACGGGACGAAAAACGATGAAAACGGTGGAAGAACGAGTGAGATCTCGTTTTTCCGGCAAAAACGCGGTTTTCCGGCGATGACGGCGCCGGAAAGGCGGTGCCGGAAAAGATAAAGGTGTCAGGGAATGTTCCCTGACCTAACCCTAGTTCGCTAAGGAAACTTAGCGAATCAGAGGGTGATTCTTTAGCTAGTTCGCTAAGAAAACTTAGAGAACTAGAGGGTGATTCGCTAGCTAGTTCGCTAAGGAAACTTAGAGAACTAGAGGGTGATTCGTTAGCTAGTTCGCTAAGGAAACTTAGAGAACTAGAGGGTGATTCGTTAGCTAGTTCGCTAAGGAAACTTAAAGAACTAGAGGGTGATTCGTTAGCTAGTTCGTTATGGGAGCTTAGCGAATCAGAGGGTGATTCGTTAGCTAGTTCGTTATGGGAGCTTAGCGAATCAGAGGGTGATTCGTTAGCTAGTTCGTTATGGGAGCTTAGCGAATCAGAGGATGATTCTTTACCCAATTCGTTAAGGGCAAAGTAAAGAACTAGGAGTTTAATATAAAGGCAGAATGGTTCCTGGACTTAGAAAGGAATGAGATAATTACATAGTAGCCCTTGGACTTTGATAATTTATGAAAGATGCCCTTAAAGGATTAACGAGTAACGATTAACTAACCGGGTAATGATTCAATGAAGTAAGATTGGCTTAGACACGTAAGACTAATTAAGTAGTAATGAGGATGGCTAGAGTAGTATTTGATATTCAATTATTAAACAGTTAGACGCGCACGGCTCGAGAAGGAATAATCAGTAGCCGAAGAAGTAACCAAGTTCAGGTGAGTTTCTAGCCCCATTCCTTGTTATGTTTTCGGGGCTGTGTGCATACTCGATGTGTTGTTAATACATTTATCCTAAGTGATAAGTGTATGCCATATGTGATATATGTGATGGGTATGAATGATTGCTTGTCGGTACGCGAACGATCTTCGGATATTGCGCGTACTGTCAGGTTAAAAATAAATGTACGAATATTATATATCGAAGATGTATGAACATTACAAATGAACACTTGTCGGGGCGTGAACGATCTTCGGATATTGCACGTATCGACAAGGGGTATGGTTGTTAAATGAATGATGTAAAGAACGCCTAGAGTGTTCTTATGCTATAATGTAATTATTGTATATGTGAAGTATGTGTGTACAGGTACACTAATGGTATGTGAGTCCTACGTTCGACATAGTAAGTTAGGATGGCGAATCCCTCTAACTTCTGTTGGACATAGACTTGGCAGGTGATGGCGTAGTTAAGGACTGCGGGCCTTATACGTGATGTAGATGATAGATGTAAACGTAGATAGGGACGGTGAGCCTTATACGTGTTATAGGAGATAGACGCCAACGTAGATAAGGACTGCGGACCTTATACGTAATGTAGATAGGCGTCAGCACAAGAAAGGACTGTGGACCTTATACGTGCTATATTTGTGTTGTGGTAGCATAGGGGAAGACTGCGGACTTCGTACGTGCTATGGTTATAGGTGATAGACGCCAACGTAGATAAGGACTGCGAACCTTATACGTATTATAGATAGGCGTCAGCACAGGAAAGGACTGTGGACCTTATACGTGCTATACTTGTGTTCTGGTAGCATAGTGGAAGACTGCGGACTTCGCATATGCTATGGGTTAGGTTGCAACATAGGAAAGGACTGAGGACCTTGTACGTGTTGTCAATATAGGATGGTACAGGGAAGGACTGCGGACCTTGCACGTACCATAACTGGTGAACATAGGTAAGGACTGTGGACCTTTTACGTGTTCACGATCTTGAGTACAGGTATAGACAGCGGACTATGAACGTACTCTCGGTAGATTGAGGTTAGTGATTGTAGATATGTATGTATGTATGGTAGTAGGGTAACGGATTAAGTATGGATATGTATCTTCGGATATGTGTGTATGTGTATGTATTGTATTGCGTCTGATTAACTAGAACTCACTCAGCGTAGCTGACTTTTAGTATGCACGCAGGTGAGCTGATTATAGAGTTATCATGAGGACGGCACATGGCATGGATTGAACGGCTGGCATCTGAAGATGGAAGAAACGATGTTTTAAATATGATATTTTATGTTATGGTTTTAAAGAAAAGATTAATTGTTTTGTAATAAACGGTTAAAGTTTTATATTCCGTGAAAGTTTAATAAACTCTGATTTGTAGAACTGTGTTTATGAGTAAATCCGATGCTAAAGTAGGGCTACCGGGTTCGGGGCCTTACATAAATAAATCATTTTATATAAGTTGCTTTAATGGTTACTAGGGTCGGTATCATTTAAGAACTTTAAAAAAATTAAAAACTCTTAGGAACTCTAAATAACAAAACATATTTCTTAATTTTTTTATGTATTAACATTATTTAATAGTAGTTTTATCATTACTTTATATACAATTTTTTGATTACATATATTAATCACAAGTTTACATATATGTAAAATTTATGTACTAACAAATTTATATAGGTGTAAAACAAAATATAGATATTTATAAAAACTAATTTTTAAAATTGTAATTGTAAATATAATATAAAAAAATGATAAAAACTACACTCAAATAACATTGGCATACAAAGAATTTTATAAAAAAAACGTTAGTTTTAAAGGGTTCTTTCAAATTATTATATAATTTAACAGTTCTGTAATGATACTATATATATATATATATATTATTGTGATGGCAACACTCGTCATGGCCCATTAATCATAAATCGTGAAATCAAACCGGAATCAAACTGTTAGTAATAGTATGGTTTGGTTTGGTTTTAGTCATCAGTGGTTCGGTTTTGGTTTTCGGAAATAAAAAACGGTTACTAACAGTTTAAATAAAAAACTTTTTTATAGTCACTTTTTTTTGAGGATATGATCTATGATAGAGATTTATGAATCAGAGACATATGATCAAGGTCAATGAATTTTACTAAATGGTACATGTGTTTTAGCTTTGTTATAGAGTCATGAATGTAAACACTTGAAATGGATTTTGCATATCATTGTCTTTCTGGTTCTGTGTTTATATGTGGTTTTATGATGTTATATCTGTTTCTGTTTTAATATGTTACCCTTCCACTACTTCTTTTGTAATTTGATACTTTTCTGTTTCTATATTTCTAAATTTTGTTGTTTGTCATTTGTTGTTGTCGCAACCTCTATATCCCCAAGATTAAAAGGGTTGCCTACATCTCACCATCTCAAGATCTTACCAATAATTATGGTATTTGCAAGATTTACGGGGTATGATTGATTGTATCGATTAGTATCTAATAATTTATGAAATTGATTAGGATGTTACCTCTTAGATTTGAGATATGTAAATCTTCGATATTCATAACTACACGTTTTTGGTTGAAAACTTTATTTCTGTATGTATATTTTAATAAAAAAAAGTTAGTCGTCTAGTAACTATGAAAAAATTATTTCATTGAAAATAGTAGATAGTAAGAGCATTTTTTTGGGATTGAGTTTGAAAACAACTTATTGGCTTATTGGTATTTTCAAAATGCCAATAAGTTAAAATGTGTTTGACAATCACAAAAATCCTTTTTATCTTAGCTTTTACAAGGACGAATGTATGATCTTTGGATATTTACGCTATGTTCCTGAGTTTCATTTAAAGAGAGAAAAGAAAGGAAAAGAAATTAGAAGAGAAAAGAAAGGAAATGAAATGAAAAAATGTGGTTTCATTTTGTGTTCCCGAGTTTAATGAAAAATAATGGAAAAGAAAGAAAAATAAACAGTTTATGTGTTCCCGAGTTTATTGGTATTTTCAAAATGCCAATAAGTTAAAATGTGTTTGACAATCACAAAAATCCTTTTTATCTTAGCTTTTACAAGGACGAATGAATGATCTTTGGATATTTACGCTATGTTCCCGAGTTTCATTTAAAGAGAGAAAAGAAAGGAAAGGAAATTAGAAGAGAAAAGAAAGGAAATGAAATGAAAAAATGTGGTTTCATTTTGTGTTCCCGAGTATAATGAAAAAGAATGGAAAAGAAAGAAAAATAAACAGTTTATGTGTTCCCGAGTTAGAAGGAAAAGAAAAGAAAGTTACAAATTTACTACTATACCCTTGAATGTAATAGGCTAACATTTGCCAAATCACTCATATTGATATCTATCCCAAGTTGATTTTTATTTGACCAGCATGCTTGTTTAAATTCCAAACAAATTTTAATTTAATTAAACACATAATGAACATAAATCTAAAGATAATAATTATATCCAATGCAAAAGTATACGCTGAGATTGTCAAACGTTTCATTAAAACATATGAACTATTATCAGTGATCTGGAATTGATCCAATAATATATTTCTTTTTGCAAATTGAATATTAAAATGGATCCAATAATTTTCCAAAAAATCGCACTTGTAAATCAAACTGAACTGCCCTCAAATTAAACAATTTGCAGGAAAAGTTCTTTTTTAAATTAGGGTTTGCAGTGCTTCAAAACATTTTAAATTGAACTAAAATTGAATTGAAATTGAAATCGAAATCGGAAACTAAAGCAAAACAGCAGCTGGTGTGGTTTTGTTCTAGGTCCGCAATTTCAATATTGCATCTTTATCTTACAATTGGTGGAGCAAACACAAAGCAGGCCATAGGCAGTGCAATCGAGATGAATGTTTAATATAAAAGTAAGGAAATTCTTTACCTGCGGAAGCAATTGATTTGCAGGTAGGGATGGCAATGGGTCGAGTTTGGGTCGGGTTTAGGTATTCCCGAACCCATACCCGGTTATTAAAGTCCATCTCAAACCCGTCCCAAACCCATCGGGTTTTAATCGGGTAATTACCTGTCGGGTTTCGGATTTTTCCATCGGGTTTCGGGTCTCCTATTGGGTTTTGATAAAATACCTGTTGTAACACCCTTGGCAAACACAAACATTGTCCCACTCTTAGGCAAATCCAACATCGGGCGTGGACAAGAGAGATCCTTGGTTCATAAGTAAATGTCCCGACTCTTCAATCGCCAACGCGTTTTGGGCTTAGTTGGCTGTGGAGCACATGAAAACTCCATGGTTAAGCGTGCTTATGTGGAAGTAGTACTAGGATGGGTGACCTCCTTGGAAGTCTCCATTTAGGCAACCAAAAACAAATTCGTGAGCTCTTCGTGGGCAGAGCGAACAATATTGGTGGTGCGAGGGGCCGGGTGTTACACCCGTCGGGTATACTCGGTAGGGGTGTTCTTCGGGTTCGTTTTTCGAGTCAGGTTATTCGGGTTTCAAAGTTTTAAATCTTGACCCGAAACCCAACCCGAATCTCTCACGGGTTTTTCGGGTTTGGGTAATTCGGGTTTCTTCGGGTTGGGTTAATCGGGTTTCGAGTATCCTATAAAACAAAACAAAAAACAAACAAATTTAAAAAACTATAATGTTAAAATAAAAATAACATATTATTCTTTGCTCATAAGCAAATAATCAAATAATTAACCAACATAACTTCATTAAACAATCCAAAAGAAGTGTAAAACTAACTCGAACCATAATCGTCTCCAATCGAGTTTGATTTGGTTGTTCGATTACGGTTGATATTACTAATAAACGGAAAACATAAATAACAATAAACAATCGATCTATAATAGTTGTAATGACAACAATCGATTAGGACCAAATTCTAACAACGTTATTGGCTAAAACTAAGCATATTATACCTAAAAATATATTTAATTTCAAAACTATAAGTTTATTCGGGTTGACCCGAAACTTAGAAATCAAACCCGAGAACCAACCCGAATTACTTTGATTCGGGTCCGGGTTAGTCTTTTCTCGGGTTCGGGTTTTTCGGGTTGGGTTAGTTCGGGTTTTGGTACGTGTTTTCTCGGGTTGGGTTTCAGATTTCGGGTAAAAGTGACAACCCTAATACTCGGCTCAAAACCCGTTGGGTTTTGACAAAATATAACTAATCGATTACAAAGATGGCTATCATAAAGATAGAATATCTCAAATAATTAACATAAACAAGTTTCGCAAATAATATATTTGGAATATAGTATATGTATAATATAATAAGCTATATCGGGTATATAATCGGGTAAATTGGTTTATTTTATCGGGTAATCGGGTATATTAGAAATCCCAAACCCGTCCCAAACCCGTGAAAAATTTTAAAACCAATCCCAAACCCGTCCCAAACCCTAATGGGTCGGGTATTACCCGTCCCATTTATGTCAGGTTTCGGGTTTTCCCATTGGGTTCGGATTTCATTGCCATCTCTAATTGTAGGTTCAACAATGGAAGGTGGGTTGAAGACATGGCGGGTTGTGGGGATATAAACTCGTCATCTTGTTGATGAGGGTAAAACTGGAACTAAAAATTGAACGTGATATTTATCTCTTCTTTCTCTCCAAATCTTTCCAATATAGAAAGAAAAATATATACACTAATTCTCCCACTTTCTTTTCTTTTCTCATCCTTTCTCTCCTTAAAAAAAAACTTACGAACATAAAATTTTCTCAATTCTTTTCAAACCCTTTCCTCTCCCTCCTCAAAACTAAAGAAATGTTAGTCGTCTAGTAACTATGAAAAAATTATTTCATTGAAAATAGTAGATAGTAAGAGCATTTTTTTGGGATTGAGTTTGAAAACAACTTATTGGCTTATTGGTATTTTCAAAATGCCAATAAGTTAAAATGTGTTTGACAATCACAAAAATCGATTTTATATTAGCTTTTACAAGGATGAATGAATGATCTTTGGATATTTAAAGAAAATTAGATTTCTTGTTGAATCAGTGGCGAAGCTTGAACAAAGATGTCAAGGGGGGCGGACGAAAATACGCATTAAAAAAACCGTAAACGGAGGGGGCTGGGATCAGATTTTCGGTAGAAAACGGATAATTTTACACTATGTACAAAAAATATCGGACGAAAATGAGTAAATTTACACTATTGCGCAAAAAAAAAGGAGAGGGATGGGATCACCCTTGGCCCCAACTATCCTTCGCCACTGTGTGAAATAGGTGATTACATTTTATTAACTAACTAAAAATATTTATTTTTTTCATCTTCTCACAATAGTCTATTCTATCATGTCTACGACTCTTACATACCAGACACTATCATAGAATAACAAGTTAAAAAGTTGATAAAAAGACATGCATTTATCTCATCCCGACTACTTTTTAGAAACAATAACGAAACTCCAACTAATAATTGAATAAGGATCTTCCATAATTGAACTCGTTGATAAAAGTTTATTTGACTAGCTATATTCAGTTGTCGCTAGTAAAGCACTAAGTGGACACCATATATAAAATTCGATTTTATGCCCCATTGAAAAAATAATAATAAATAAAACATCAAAGGTTGTGGGGTTGACCACGTCAACGGAAGAAAAGGTCGAAAACATTAAAATCGTGGCATAACTTAATCTTGAACTAGAATTCTAGAAACAAACTTCTATTTAAATTATCAATAAGTTAAATATGCTTTTCATTTTTTTAAGTAGCTTGCTTCGCAATAATATATTAATTTATTATGTATTTACAAGAATAAGATCATTCATGATGAACTCGTTATAAAGATAAAAATGAGACCAAAACACCAAACACACCGCCCCCGGCTTGTTTTGGCCCCGCATTGAATGAGGTTCGTTGTATACACAACAACGTAATTTCAAGATATTGCCGTTGACAACGACTATAATAAAAAATTAAAAAATAATAAAATATTTATTGTTTTTAAAACCAAAACCTTATTTAAACACAACTCATTCTAAAAATTTTAACACAACTCTTTCTCAAGCTCTAAACAACTCATTCTAAAAATTTAAACACAACTCTTTCTCAATCTCTAAACAACTCATTCTCATATTCCTCCGAATAAAAAAAAAACAATCCAATATGCATCTATTCAATCCATCAATGTTCGGTTTTGAGCAATTTTCAACCTGGCCACCCGAACACCACTCAAACCGACCGGCCGGTGTTAATTTCAATTAAAACATGATGACTTACTTCAACATATTAGGCCACCCGTAGTGGGGCGACGAAAAAGGCTACAAGGGCCTACAAATTTTGAAACACCGCCCTAGGCTAAAGTGGGTGGGTGGGTTGGGGGGGGGGGGGCGAGTATTTGTCGTCTCTCATGTTGTTTGAAAATAATTATTATATTCAAATGTGTGATATATATATATATATAACATCAGTACACCCCTAAAACAAAAACTCGTCATTTGCTGACTAGGCGCCACATGGCACACAACTCGTCATTTACTTGACCTTTTTAAACGTTTTTAAAATTCATTCTTTACTAGCCAAAAGTAAAATACACTAGCATATATTCGGTCCCGCATACCAACTAATATATATCATTCACTACGGTTATGCAACCAGGATTACACAACTTTGTGTTCTTTGCGGGTGTGAGTAAAACTACTTAATGTGAAGTTCCCATATGATCACCATCCTATAGCTTCTTCTGTCCAAGCATTTTAACTATACCATTCTTCTCTCATCAACAATTAACATGCCCAAAACAAGCTAATAGTATTTAATGTCACAAAGTGCTTGAACAAAAAAACTATTGTGATCTAAAATTCAACTACTTCCACATTCTTGATGCTAACAAGAAACAAAATAGTGAATTTGGTAAAATGTCTTGAAATTGTAAATGACTTAATATTTGTGAGACAAGAACCACCAACTAAAGATTATGTAGTTAAACCGACAAAAAACCAACGCGTCAAGATAATCGACAAGAAGGGGATACAAAGCATGTGCACTTCCCATCTGATTTGGTCAGATAGAAATCTTGAAACAAATGAAGAAACACAGTTAAAACAAGGATTTGGATTTATTTGTGGCCAAGTACAGAGTGGGGTGGGGGGGGTGTATGAGACATGAATTGAGAGAATATGATTCATTGGGTGTGAACCAGACAAAACAACATTGAGTACAAGACAATGAAAGTTAGACATTAAACATAATTAGATAAAACACCCATGATTATTTCTAATCTTAATTAGAGTTTTTTAGCAAAATCCTAAATCAATCTAAATCCTACCAACTCCTTTCCCCCTTTTCTTTACTATCAATGGTATGATGGCAAGCTTCTAGAGGACCCATTAATGGCAGCCCGGCCAATCTCTATTTCATGGTGGTATACCCCACTTGTCCCCTTATCAATCATCAAGATTTATGCTCACTAGTCATTACTTCACTTGTACACTATGCATCAACATGCGTACATACATCAACCATGTACATTTAACGGTCTATATACAACTTGACATGAATCTAACACGAAATTGAAGTGGTCAGATATTTTATTCCAAATGTAAAATAAAAATAACACTTGACGTCAACTTCTATAATCTAGGTTCATGACTCAATACAAACCTAGCACGAAATTTACAGTTTTGGATTTTGTCTAAAATGATTTGTGTCTAACGTGCAAACATGTTTAGCCTATCGGGCTGGATTCGAGCTGACTCGTTTTCACTTTTTATTCTTTTTAGAATTTGTTTTTGTCATAGATTGAAACCATTAGCATGTAAATCCAAATTTTAATAATCAAATTTCAGCCTTTTTTTATTATTTATAATCTAAATTTAATTGTTTTATATAAATTTGAAACTTTTATGAAAAGTTTGTAATTCTAGCGTAAAATTCAGCTTAAAAGGGTCATGCTCGTATTAACCTAGAAAACTTCGTCTCATGTTCGAGTACACAGGGCTGGGCTGACACGATTTTTGAATCCTTCACTCGTTCAAGTTTGTGTCAATTTTTTGAGCTGGCACGAACTCGACTAGTTTAGCACCCCCTAGGACATGCTTGAGTGTTTTTATTTATTTAAATGGTCGGTGTCTATCTAGAAAAGCAAGAAATTAGGTTTTGCACCACAAATGAAAGGACTAGGATTCAGTGGTTCAGGTTTCACACGAGATATCCCACAATCAAATCCGGGCCGACTGTGTTGTGGTAAGGAGGGACAGGATATGAATCTTGGCATCCAATGGACTTTAAATATTACAAGAAACACACATGTCACAGACCAATAACACCACTTGACCCCCAACTTTAATTATAAAAGTTACTGAATATACTAGATGTTAAAAAAAATGACTAACCCCGATATCGATATCAAAGGGTTGTTTTGAACGTGTTGAGCTCGACCGGCCATGATGATGCCGTTGGTGGTTTTGTTGTCAGTGGTGGCGTTCGTGAACTCCAAATACTGTCATAGATATGATAAAACCATAACCATAGTTAAAATCAAAATATTATATAATATTACACTTAAATATCTTCTAGATATATACAAGTATTGTAACTTGCTATTCATGATGTTAATTATATTTCATATGAATATTCAATACCTTTATTTGCAATATTATTATTGACTAATTATATAATTACCATTTGAATATAATTACCATATCAAATGGTAATTTTATAATTAGTTCGATAGTAATATGATAACTATATAACTAGTCAAATAGCAGTAACCTGCTATATGGGTTGTCGAAGGCGGGCACGATTAAGAACATCGTTAAGCCTTCGGCGGCAGTTTTTGACGGATTATGGGCAAGCAATGGGTTCTTGTGAGCTGTCAACTCGATCCATGTCTATAGCAATGGTGGGAAGAGGTC